>NW_027265373.1:0-24766 GCF_036320965.1 Panulirus ornatus
CAGGCATACTCATTTTGTGATGATTCCAGTAATGCCATCTGAAAGTGATTATCAACTATTAGAAAACGGGAAAAATAAACCTACCAAAGAAAACGGGAAATCAATGGTAATTGTAAGATATTGAAATCTATCATAATTATTAAAGAGAATAAAGCCTTTGTTGTACTTTGTGTGATATAAATGCTGTTTTTATCTTAAAATAATTTTTTGAAAGCTGAGTAACCGGAAATGCAAAAGTATTTATCTACATGAAAATGGAAACTGGCAGTAGCAATATGTAGAAAGTCAATCGAGATTTTATAAGCATTCTATTTACATTGAAAGAATGTCCACACTGTTTTATGTCTAAAGGAACAGACCGAATTGTCATTGAACATGTTTGGACAACTGAGAGAGGAGACGACTAGCCAACCACTGAACTACGTGCACACACTTCATGGATATTGATTGTTTATTATTGCTTAAGAAACAGCAGTGTCAACATTTTGCAGTGGACGATGTATACTTATACGACATGTAAAGGAAAATGTATGGATTTGAATTATTCACGGTTTAATGTATTTTTATGTCCAGTTGTGTTAAATGGCGGCAAACAACTGTTCTGTTTCTTTCCAGCTGTATGAAAAGCAACAATTGAAATAGAATATATGAACGGTTAATTTTTTCAATATATCTATTGTTTTTATGCTTTGTTAAACGACTAACCTATCACCAACACATGAGTAATACTAACGAAGAGTCAGTAAGAAGGAAATCAATAATTTGAGTATCGGCCAACTTGATCACTAAGGAATGATAGAGGTACGAGGACAAATCCATAGTGATAGGAGTATCCAATCGAACATAACATAATGTGGATATCGTGTGGCGTAATTTGTACCCGTTTCTATATCAGCAGTGTTCAGTTGCCTTGCTGGTCAGATACTTGTCCATACTACAGCAGCACTTGTTTCCATGGTTTGCAGCCTTCTCCTACCTTCATCTTTACACCCTTTCTCGATGAAAAAATGTCCGAGGTACATTGATTGTTAGTCGACCATAGATAGATATGTACCAAAAAAGGAAAATAAGTTATAAGGAATTGGAAGCAAATATTTCAGAACGAAACTGTGGTTATGCCAATGTTTATGAAATGTTGCATAATACAAAAGTAAGTATTGAGACTTTTACGTTCCTAACATGAGGCAAATAAATTTTCATTAGAATGAGGTTATTACATAACATCGAAAAGAAATGCAGAATCGAACATTTTAGAGATACAATAAAATTTTATAGAATATTTGAATACGACTAAATACTTTAGTACAATATGTATTTTCATAGGAAAAAAATTCATCCGTTTAGGACAATTTAAAACCGTAAGTTATTCTATGCAAACAATGTCATGTGATTCTTGAGTTGTTTTAATGTCAATTTTGGCACCGTTTGAAATGATAAGAAGTATTGTATATGAAAATTAAATTATATTGATTATCTTCAGTAGCTGGTACAACACTGTGGTCGGAACAGATATGACCATATTGCCCTGCGCAATGTCACTGCGCATGTAGTTATCGCTTGCCTGACTGGCAATTATGTTTATCCTGATCCCATCCCTAAGCATATGGACTGTTGGCGCCAGACGTATGAAAGTTGACTGCGAAAATAATGGAATGACTCATTCAATCCATTGTGGACACGTCAGTCTGTAAGATGCCTTATTGAATGTATAAGATCCCATTGTTGTTTACTGGCAGGAAGAGATCATGTTTGCTCAGCGAAGTAAATAAACTCAGTACACCACGAGACTCTAGTTGATTGATACCCCCCATGTGTTGCTCCGCCTCGCGAGTTATTTTTCACCGGTTTCTCCTCCTATGGGACTTGTGTGGGAGGAACAAGTGGTGCCCAGACCCGGGAGCAGCCTTTACGTGCTCAAGCGAACTGAACTTGTGTATACCTGCAGCAAGCTGTGGTGATTACTCGTGATGGCGGAGAAGGAGCAACTTGAAAGAGGACGGGCGGCTGCTCGAGGATGGTGTACGAGAGCCTCCAAGGCTTTGCTGACTTTGCTTGAACTGCCAACTGTGTCCAGGGTGCAGCTGGAAGACGCTATAGCGGATTTAGATAAGCGTCTAACACCTTGGACCGAGTTCAAGCGGAATATGAACTGACAATAAGTGACCCTGAGTTGTTGGAAGCAGACCTGGACAAAGCAGATAGTTTACGCAGTGGTGTTAGAGCTGCTCGGGTGCAGGCTGGCGAACTGTTGGCGAAACTGGATAAGACTGCCGTCATGAAGGGTCGGGAAGTAGTGAAGATAAGTCTGCAAATGCAAGCGCAGTGTCTACTAGTGCCAGTGTGAACCTTCCACGGCTCGACTTGCCGAAGTTTAGTGGTGAACTAACCCAGTGGCAGTCATTCTGGGATTTGTTCGTGGCCATGGTAGGCGACTCTACTCTACCAGCCATCAGCAAGTTCACCTATCTGCAGGCCTCATTGGAAGGTGAGGCCAAGTCTGTCATCCAAGGCTTGTCACTTACTGCAGTTAATTATGCTGTGGCCTGTAATCTGTTGAAGGAGCGGTATGGGAAGCCAGAGAGGATTATCTTCGCCCACATTCAAGCTCTTCTTGGTTTGAGCCTGCCGTTCAAGCCTCAAGGATCTACGACTTATGTGTCCGCCTTGAGGAAGCTGCATGATGACCTCCTGATCCACATCAGGAGTTTGGAGGCACTGGGGGTAAGTGGCAGTGAGTTTGGCCTCTTCCTCACCCCAGTGATTTTGTCTCGTCTGCCGAGCGACATCTGTTTGGAGTGGTCGAGGGAAGGATCGGGCCACGAAAGGGATCTCGCATGGCTGCTGGATTTTCTTAGGAAGGAGATTGAGCGCCGTGAACGCTCAGACTCCTTTAAGGACGTGACTACTGCTGCAGGGACAGACGGCCGCAGTGTGAGGGAGTCTGAGAGAAGAAAGAAGTCTCCTAGTTCTGCATTTGCTCTTCAGACAGTCTCAGAGACATATTCAGGTGGGTGTGGATTTTGTAATAAGTCCCATTCCAGTGAAAAGTGCTTTAAAGTTATCAAACTTCCACGTGCAGAACGACTGGAAAATATTCGTTCTGCTGAGCTGTGTTTTTAAGTGCTTAAAAAGGGGGCACGTAGATAGAGGTTGCAAGGCAAAGTGTTCTAAGTGTAAAGGCAACCATAATGTCCCTCTCTGCTCAAAGGATAATGTTTCACCTAAGGGCAGGGCTGTTAGTCAGCCGGCCAAGGAGAGTGAAGGGGAAACAGGAGATACCAATGTTGTGCCTGGTGATCTAGTTGGTGTTTCTCATTCTTCACAGTTTAAACAAAGGTGTTGTGTCTTGCCGACAGCAAAAGTTAAAGTGTATGGAAGGCATGGCAAGTACAGTGAAGCTACCTTGTTGTTCGACTCTGGGGCAGATCGATCCTATGTGTCGAGTGAATTTGTAAGGAAGGTTAGGCCTACATGTGTATCTTTTGAACAGATGTCCTATTCTGCCTTTGGGGGGAAGTAAGAGTTCTAGATCTACCCGGTGTAATATTTATGACCTGAAGTTAGTGGATGTTAATAATGAAGTAGTGTGTTTATTTGCAGCTGAAGTGACCACAATATGTGCTCCATTATTACGTCCTTGTGTTCCAACTGAAACCCTACTGCCCTTTAAGTCTGTGCAGTTAGCAGATGAGTATGAGCGGGACAGGAAGGTAAATGTTGACATTTTGATAGGACTCGATGCCTATTGGAAATTTGTAATCCCCAACAAGAATTTGCAGGTTGAGGGACTAGCGGTTCAAGAGAAGGTGTTTGGTTGGATCCTATCTGGGAATTGTGCTTCGGCACCTAAGGGAAATGTTAAGTTGTCTCAGATGTTATGCATTAACAATTTCAATGAGAATGAGTTACATAAGTTTTGGGATTTAGAGTCAGTGGGAATTTGTGACAAGGAAGTATATCCTGATGTTAGCAACCATCATGTGTTAAAATCCTTTTCACAGACAGTTAAGTTTAAGGATGATAGATATGAGGTTGCTCTTCCCTGGAAATCAGAGCATAAGTGTAACCTCCAAAATAATGAAAGGCTTGCAAGGAAAAGGTTGTTATGTTTGATGCATAGATTTAAATCCAATCCTAAACTTCAGGAGGAGTATGATGCCGTATTTGAGGGTTACGGACGGGAAGGCATCATAGAAGAGGTACCTGAGGGTGAGATGAACAGCCCATACCCCACATTCTACCTTCCTCATCATCCTGTCGTCAGGGAAGTCAGCACCACAAGTAAAGTAAGACCAGTCTTTGACGCATCTGCTGTGAGCTATAATGGAATCTCATTAAATCACTGTCTTGAGGTGGGTCCCCCTCTTAACCCACAGTTGGTAGAGGTACTTATGAGGTTCAGAAGGTGGAAGGTTGCCTTAACTGGTGATATCACTAAAGCTTTCCTCCAGATTAATGTAAGGAAAGAAGACAGGGACGTGCATAGATTTCTTTGGAACTATAATGGTAACATTCGGATAATGAGATTTACTAGAGTTCCATTTGGTAATAAAAGTAGTCCATTTCTGTTGAACGCAACTGTTAAACATCATCTTAAAAGCTTTCCTGATTCTGAAGTTATTGCAGAGCTAAAGGATAACCTATATGTGGATGACTGGTTGTCAGGAGCTGACAGTGCAGAGGAAGCCTTTGCTAAGTTTGATGAGGCTTGGTAAGTTCTATCCAAGGCCAGTATGACACTTTCAAAGTGGAGCTCGAACTGCAATGCCTTAAAAGACAGATTTAATGACTACTTAGAGCCCAGCAAGCATGCAGAGACAAAGATTCTTGGTTTACAGTGGTGTTTGACTAGAAATAGTTTTTCATTTGATTGTTTAGAATTGAAGGATCTTGAAGTAGCATCCACAAAGAGAGCAGTTCTCAGTGTCATCAGTAAATTATTTGATCCTCTTGGCCTTCTATGCCCAGTAATCTTAATGGCAAAAATTATGTTCCAAGATATTTGGAGACTTGGCCTTTCTTGGGATGAGATCTTGCCTACAGAATTGCAACACCGGTTTCAGAAGTGGGTTCAAAATATAAAAGTTCTTAACACATGGCAAGTTAATCGTTGTTACTTTCCAGAACTTGTATGGAACAAGCTACAAAATGTAGAACTGCATGCCTTTGGAGATGCTTCCGAGAAGGGGTATGGTGCCTGTGTATACTTGAGAGTTCCTGATAATGACGGGTCTGTTAAGGTAATCTTAGTTCTAGCCGAAGGAAGGGTAGCACCTATCAAGAAATTGTCGGTGCCGAGGTTGGAATTAATGGGTGATCTTTGTGTGCTAGGCTATCTGTATTTGTTAAGACTTCTCTACACTTAATTGATGTACAAATGTACTGCTGGACTGATTCTAAAGTAGCATAGTCATGGATAAAGAGAGACCCTAATAGATGGAAGACCTTTGTAGCGAATAGAGTAACTGAGATTCAGAGTTTAATCCCCCCAGTTCAGTGGAAGCATATCCTGGTAAAGATAATCCAGCAGACCTTATTTCCAGAGGTGCCTTTGCTGAAGACTTAATTTCTTGTACCTCGTGGCTGAATGGTCCTGCTTGGCTCCCTGAACACTTTACTCCCATGCAACAGGATGAGGTACCAGCAGCACTGCCCATTGTAGAGGAGGTATTCCCAGACAGCCCAGTGACATGCTTAGTGTCCGAGCATCCATCAGTAGGGATTGACTACGCCCGCTGGGGTCATTTTACAAAAGCTATTAAGTGTGTAGCTTGGGTAATAAGGTTTGTGAAGAACTGTAAACCTCATGCTGTTAAATGTTTTGGGTCCTTGTCTTATACAGAGTTAGATCAAGCTAAGACAAAGTTAATAATTTCTGTTCAGAGAGAAAGGTACAGCCAAGAGATCAATGCCTTAATGCTTGGAAAGTCACTCCCTAAGAGTTCTGACATTAGGAAATTCAATCCTTTTATGGATGAAAATGTTCTTTTGAGAAGTAAGAGTTGGCTGGACCAGGCTGAATTAAGTTATGATTACAAGTATACTATGATTATTCCAGCAGGTTATATTGCCAAGCTGTTAGTTAGTTTCCAACATGTATTTCTGAAACACGCTGGTGTTTTCACTTTAATTTCAACATTAAGATCTTGTTACTTAATTGTCGGATTAAGAAAGCTTGCTAAGGTAGTGTGTAGGGAGTGTATGATTTGTCGTAGACATCACTCACAAGCTTGCCGTCAGCCTGTAGCTCCTCTTCCAGGACTAAGAATTAACTCTGCTCCTCCTTTCACTGTGACAGGTGTAGATTATGCTGGACCACTGTTTTGTGTTGATTTTCCATGCAAGAAGCTGTACATTTTGTTATTCACTTGTGGAGTTTTCCCTGCAGTACACTTAGAGTTGAGTAACTCTATGTCTTATTATGATTGCTTACTTGCCTTTCGTAGGTTTTCTGCCAGAAGAGGCCTTCCATCAGTTATTTACTCTGACAATGCCAAGACTTTTATTAGTATGTCTAAACAAATGCATCGGTTCTTTGGCACCCTTGCTCCCCAGTGGAAGTTTGTTGTACACCATTCTCCATGGTGGGGAGGTTGGTGGGAAACATTAGTCCGATCTGTTAAATTAGCTCTGAGAAAGACCCTTGGTATAAAATGTTTAACAAGATGTGAGCTAGAGACTACCTTACATGAAATTGAGGCATGTGTAAATTCCAGACCCGTAACTTTTGCCACAGATGATCCTAATTCCGTAAGCTCTTTAACACCTCATTTTTTAATTGGATGCACTGCTGGATTTCATAGAGAGCTTAAAGGTGATTGCCAGGTTCCTGAAATGTCACATAAGGACCTATGTGAGCGAGAAAGCCTGAGACATCAACAACTTGATAAGTTTTGGAATGTGTGGGTGTCTGACTATTTATTGAAGTTACCCCCTATCATTACAAGTTTCACACCCAGATGAAACTGGAGAAGGGATCTGTTGTGCTGGTTCGGGAAGATAATTCTCCTCGTTTGCAATGGCACCTTGGAGTGATTGTTGAGCTATTCCCTGGGAAGGATGGAATAATTCGTAGTGTCAAAGTTAAGACTGCAAAGGGAGTAAATTAGTAGGCCAGTGCAAAAACTGAATAACTTGGAGCTTTCATCTGCAGGGGAGGATGCTACAACAAATGAAGCTCATAGTCCCTTACCACCAACAGATGCCTTCCCAGCATATGCTCAAGGTTCTGATGAGGCTCACTCCATGACACCGTCGTCAACTTATGTGTCTAGAACAGGACGAACTATAAAGCTTCCTCAGAGACTGAATATGTGAGATTGGAGGGTTTGAGATGTATTGTAGATTTAGGTTGATGATCAGTATAGTCCCTTTGGGTATTGTTTATTGTTTTACTGTATCATTTGCTTCCCAGGGTGAGGGTTGAGTTGCCTCTTAGTGAGACATTTGTTTTATACATCCTGATGCCATATGATCATGTTGTTGAGAGTAAGGATATGAGTTATTAAAGGTACTCCTATGGTGGGGAGATGTTGGCGCCAGACATATGAAAGTTGACTGCGAAAATAATGGAATGACTCATTTAATCCATTGTGGACACGTAAGTCTGTAAGATGCCTTATTGAATGTATAAGATCCCATTGTCAGTCTGTAAGATGCCTTATTGAATGTATAAGATCCCATTGTTGTTTACTGGCCGGAAGAGATCATGTTTGCTCAGCGAAGTAAATAAACTCAGTACACCACGAGACTCGAGCTGTTTGATACCCCCCATGTGTTGCTCCGCCTCGCGAGTTATTTTTCACCGGTTTCTCCTCCTATGGGACTTGTGTGGGAGGAACAACGTACAAACAAGCAGTCAACGATGAAACAAGAGAACATATGTGATTAATAATTTAAAGCACAAAATGAAGTAAACATAGATTAATCTTATACTGTCTGCCTGACAGTTCAGTGAATAAATTATATGATTTCCAAATACATCTGAAACGGGATCAAATTTGATATTGAAACAACTCAAATAAGACCCGCATGCCATTGCTTGTAAACAAAACTTACGATTTTGAATTGTTGAAAATGTATTGTAATTTTCTTGAGAAATACATATTGTATATACAATAAGCGATGTACTATTGTCATATTTATACTTATTCTATATTATATTTTGTCTCTAAATGTTCAAGATTCTGTATTTCTTCTCGGTGTTATATAATATCCTCATTCTCATGAAAATTTGTTTCGTATTGTTGGGAACATACAAGTATCTTTGTACTTACGTTTGTCTTTTTGCAAAATTTCCTAATCATTGACGCAAAGTATTCCTTTTATTGCCTCTGTTTCTATATCGTACCGAAATATTTGCTTCCAATTCCTTCATAGAACATATTTTTGCTGTTTTGGTACAGTAATTCTACCAAGTTAACCATACTTTCTTTTATGTATAAACGCAATTTTATGCTAAAAGCTTGTGGAACATAATGTTTATCTACAGATATTTGTGGTATATGTATACAACTATACATAGTGGCATTATCCTCTGTGGATGAAAGATCTTACTCATCTCTAAACCATCAACTTCAACGATGGTCGACTAGTGACATTCATCCTCATTCATCCTAACAATCAAAATGTATCTCAGACATTTCAGTTAGAGAGGCTGTAATATCTACAAAGCTGAAGGTAGGAGAAGGCTGCAAACCACTGAATCAAGTGCTGCTGTAGTATGGTTAAGTATCTGAGCAGCAAGGCAACTGAACACATTCGATATTATGGAAATATGTTATAATTATGGCACACGATATCCACATTATATTATGATGTTCGCATGGATACTCCTATTACTATGGATTTGTCCTCGTAAGCAGGATATTGCTACACTCAATCATTCGTCATAAGTAAAGTTGGCCGATGCTCCTCAAACTATTAATTTTCTTTTCTTTACTGACGACTCTTCGTTCGTATGACACTGCACCGTGCCATGTGTTGGTGGGAGGTTCGTCGTTTAATACAGCATAAAAAAATTGATACAATGAACAACCGTTCATATATTTTAATCGTTTTCATCCGTTGATTATTTCATATTACTGGAAAGACAAAAAATTTGGTGGCTGCCATTTAACTGAAGTGGGCATGAACGATAGTCCACACCAGCGTGAATAAATCATAAACATGTATATTTTCCTCCACGTATAGTATAAGTATACATGATTCTCTGCTTATTATTGACACTAATGCTTATCAAACAATAATAAACTTATCAATTTATAACGACAAATGAAAATGTTTAGGTACTATTTAATACAACGTCCAGCCTGCAGATTAACCCCGAAGGTGTGGACGTGGTTCAGTAGTTGATGACTAGTCATCTCGTCTCCTGGTTGCCAGATGTACACCATTTCTGCCCAAACATGTTCATTGACAATTAAGGTTGTTCATTTGTGGCCTAGTCCAGGAGCTATAGAATGTCACGTTCTTAGGGACCAGTGTTGAACAACACGTCGTAACAGTAAATGATGGCCCAGCAGGTAGAGGTAAACCCCTAGCCCGCAGAGACGGTAAGAAACGTTCCTCCAGCAGTTACTGCAACAGTCGTTGCAGTAAAGCGACCTCCCATGTTGAAAACGTCACCCAGGCCATGTAATGTCACTTTCCTCTAGATGCAGCAGGTAGAGTGACTGGTTGGCTCGGTCATTTGTGCCTGTAGAACATTGTACGATTTTAACGTTTATTGTAGTGGTTCGGCAGGTGATATATCGTTTATGGTGCATAAACAGTATATCATTAACATTTGGGTATCCGCATGAATGTCTTATTACCATAACTAAGACGTTCTAAGTCTTTGAGCAGCATCAAATCATTAACTTCCTGCCTGGTACAGTTCCTCCTCCAACAGTGAACCTTGCCATGAGAGTTGTATAAACACTCATCCGTGAACACTGCTTCAGATCAGAATCCTATTTTCTCTCGGAATGTGTGGTGTTCCCTCAGGCGTTCATTCCTCGCTGGAGTTCTGTGGTGTGTTCGCCTCTGCCGCTTATGTTCTTTCTGCCAACAATAAAACACAACCATATTTACATGGAATGGACACTCGGTTGCCTAAATTGAAAATTTCAATTATCAAGTTTAGATAGGAATAAGCCAAATTCCATAGCTTCTACATAATCTGCATATCTTTAGTATGAAAATGTGGTTACAATAACATTTCCAGATACATGCGTACTTATCAAAACTTAGCCATACCCGCGAACAGAGACGTTGGATTTGGCTGCTGATATACTCTGACGCAGGTATTTCATTCCCTATGCATCCTTCATCATTGCTGCCATGTCCCACTCCTTTTCACACAATCATAACTTACAGTAAGTCGTTACGTTTACCGCTCTCCAAACATCTATTCCACTTCATGGTGTTTGAGGACAGGACAACTTCATGTGCGATGTGTCGTATGGAGAACACATTATCAAGGAGATTGATAGTGCGACCTCTGAGCACCAACCTCTTGTCTCTCTGATTCACCCTAGCCTACTTCACCGCGATCCAGTAGACGAGCTACCGTTCCCCTGCCAGCTGACCCTAGCCTACCTCACCATAAATCAGTACAGTAATCACCACTCATCGGCCATTTCTGGGCCACCTCACCGTGACCCAGTATAGTAACCACGGCTTTGTGGCTGACCGAACCTACCCTACCTCACCATGATCTAGAATAGCAGCCACCACTCAATCGCCTATTCTATTCTACCTCACCGTGACCCAGTGCAGTAGCTCCCAGCCAAGCCGAACGTAGCCTATGAAATCTTACCAAAACTTCCCAGAAGTAGATAATTGTTATGAAAATATGCCATTATTATTGTGGTCTGCTGGTGTGAGAACGAATGAAGTGGCCATGTATAAGGTTAGATGAACAGAGGGGCGAGCTTTTACCACAGTTTCTAATTTCTTTCACTGACAACTTGAAGCTTCACAAGGACCCGGTGGTCTGTTACTGCTTGTATATTGCAAATCAATTACCAAAAATACGTCATTCACTTAAAGTAAACTATTAATTTACCAAAATCATATTAACTTTAATATCTTATGGCGGGTTATACGTTTAAGGATGAACAATCATAAGCTGTCATCTGAGTGAATGATAACATACTTTGAAGTTTCTGTCTACAGAGTTCATATGTTCTGTACATTTTCTAGCCGTAGTAATTACATTAAGTACACCTAAGCTATAGTTCACCACTCTACATTGGTTACAACCATTAATCTCCAAATGTTACTCATATCTGGCTAGATATAAGACATTTGTTTACATAAACATCAATCAACTCTGAGCCGGGAGCACCAAGCCAGCCGGCAGCTACCGAGCCGGCGACGTGTGGTCACATATCCTAACCTTTCCATCACCACAAGACTTGGTGTCAGCAAATTGAGTTTTACCCCGAGTGTCTCAGTGACCAGTAACTTACCTCTTCTCTAGTCTCCTGAAGCCTCCTCCACCACTACACTTCCCGAAACCCTTAACGCGATACTGTCACTCACTCAACAACCCAGGAAATGAAGGTATGAACCAGAAACATAGTAATCTTCGGTTACGGAATGAACGGGTCTTTCCGCCACCTGGAAGCAGAAGGGGCTTCATTGTATCGCAAGGGGTTGTCGCAAACCACTCAAATGACTTGCATGGCCTAATATCGTTTTGTAACGTTCGTTTTTGACTATACACTTACTTGTGCTATATCCATATGTTCCTCAAAATGTAGGCAGGAAAGTTTTTTGTTATGTTTTGAACGCGCGTCCGTCCAAGTCACAGCCAATGTAACAACTCTGATTCAGACATCGTCCACGTTTATAATGTATTCCGACTCTTTAGACGTCAATTTGTAAACAAAGTTTTACTTGTTTTTCTTTGTATGGTAAACCCCGACTAAGACAAAACGCGATCTTAAGAACACATAGAAAATGAAATTGCGTCGATGGTTTTTAATAACCCCATATGGTCTTATAGTACTTTCCTAACGTGTAATAATAAGTGGACACAATCAACAGAAGTGTGTGAACTGACCAGACTAAAACATGAACAATATACTCGTCCTGCATTTCACATGGTATTTGCTAAAACTACTTCTGTCGACGGAAGTTTCCAAGCCACGTATGACAACTGTCTTGATTAATTTACTTTTTTTATAGTGTCCCAGGCAGAAAAGGCATGTGTACAACTATACATATTGTCATTATCCTCTGTGGATGAAAGATCTTACTCATCTGTATACCATCAACTACGATGGTCGACTAGTGACGTTCTCATTCATCTTAAAATGTACCTCAGACACTTGTGTTAGAGAGGGTGTAATTCCTATAAAGTTGGAGGTAGGAGAAGGCTGCAAATGTTTAATGCAAACCACCGAACCAAGTGCTGCTGTAGTATGGTTAAGTATCGGAGTAGCAAGGAAATTGAACACTGCTGATATTATGGAAATAGGTTAGAATTATGCCACACGATATCCACATTGTATTATGATGTTCGCATGGATACGCCTATCACTATGGATTTGTGTTTCTCGTAAGCAGGATATTGATACACCATCATTCGTCAGCAGTAAAGTTGGCCGATACACAAATCAATTTCCTTGACTTCACTGACGACTCTTCGTTCGTATCACACTGCTCCGTTGCCATGTGTTGAAAGGAGGGTAGTTTAATACAGCATAAAAGTAGATATAATGAAACAATTAACCTTCCATATATTTCATTCTAATCGTTATCACTCAATCATTCCATACAGCTGGAAAGAGACACAGAAGTTTGTGGCCGTCAAATAACAGGGCATGACAGGGCCTCCATACCAGCGGGAATCAATCATATACATACATTTTCCTTTAGACATCGTGTAAGTATACAGTGTCCTCTCATTATTGACATATGTTTATTAATCATAATAATCTATAAAAGACAAATGAAAATCAATTTTTAAGAACTATTTAATACAACGTTCAGCCTGCAGAGTTCATCCGAAGGGATTGGTCTTGGTTCAGTAGTTGATGGCTAGTCATCTCGTCTCCATGGTTGCCAGGTGTATATCATTTCTCTCCAAACATGTTCAATGACAATTAAGTTTGTTTATTTGCTGGCCTAGTCCAGGAGCTATAGAATGTCTTGTTCCTAGGGACCAGTGTTGAACAACACTAGTAGTGTGGACGGGGCACTTGTCGTTAATAGTAATGATGGGCCCGGCAGGGAGAGGTAAACCCCTAGCCTGCAGAGACGGTAAGAAACATTCCTCCATTAGTTACTGCAACAGTCGTTGCAGTAAAGACCTCTGCAATGTTGAAAACTTCACCCAGGCCATGTAATGTCACTTTCCTCTAGATGCAGAAGGTAATGTGACATGAACAGGCCTCCTCGCTCATGTTGGCTCAGTCATTTGTGCCTTTGGAACATTGTATGACTTTAATGTTTGTTGTACTGGTTCGGCAAAATATATTTGTGGTGTATAAACAGTATATCATTAACATTTAGGTATGCACATGAATTTCTCATTACCATAACTAAGCCGTTCTAAGACTTTGAACGGCAAAATCATTAACTTACCTGGCACAGTTCCTCCTCCAGCAGTGAACCTTACCATAAAAGTTGGATAAACACATGTCCTCCGTGAACACTGCTTCAGATCAGAATCTAAGTTTCTCTCGGAATGTGTGGTGTTCCCTCAGACGTTCATTCCTCGCGGGAGTTGTGTGGTGTGCTCCTGTGTCGTGCAAAATTCGCCTACCGCTCAACGGGGAGACGTCTTATGCCCATCACGATCGCTGGAGAGGGCTGGCTCTGCCGCTCATGTTCTCTCTGCCAACAGTAAAACACAACTATGTTCACAAGGAATGGACACTTGCCTAAATTGAAAATTTCAATTATAAGCCTAATTTCATAACTTTTACATAATCTACATATCTTTGATATGAAAATGTGGTTACACCAATGATTATATTTCCAGATATATTGCGTACTTCATTGTTATCCAAACTTAGCCATACCTATATATAGTTAAACGCGAACAGAGACTTGGATTTGGCTGCGATGGAGGTACCGCATTCTCTATGCATCCTTCATCAGTGCTGCCACTCACCGGCCATTTCTGGGCCACCTCACCGTGACCCACTATGGTAGCCACGGCTTTGTGGCTGACCGAACCTACCCTACCTCACCATGATCTAGAATAATAGCCACCACTCAACCGCCTATTCTACCTCACCGTGACCCAGTGCAGTAGCTCCCGCCAAGCCGAACCTAGCCTATGAAATGTTACCCAACATCCCTAGAAGCAAATGATTGTAATGGAAATGTACCATTATTATTATGGTCTGTGGGTGTAAGAACGGATGAAGTGGTCACGTATAGTGGAGGTTGGGCATTGGGGCGCGCTCTTACCACAGTTTATAATTTCTTTCACTGGCAACTTGAAGCTTCACAAGGACCCGGTGGTCTGTTACTGTTTGTATATTGCAAATCTAAAACAAAAAAAAATGTCAGTCAAATGAGGTAGACTATTTACCAAAATCATATTAGCTGTAATAACGTGTATGACGGGTTACACGTTCAAGGATAAACAATTATAAGCTGTCACCTGAGTGAATAGTAATATACTTTGAAGAGTCTATCTACCGAGTTCATATGTTCTCTATATTTTTGTGGCTGCGGTAATTACAATAAATACACCAAAGTATATAGTTCAACACACTCTACATTGAATTATATTAATCACCAAATGTTACTCGCAGGTAGGTACCGAGCCGGCGACATGACACCTGTGGTCACATATCCTCACTTTCACCACCACAAGACTTGGTGTCAGCAAATTGGGTTTGACCCCGAGCATCTCAGTGACCAGTACCTTACCTCTTCTCTAGTCTCCTGAAGTCTCCTCCACCACTACCCTTCCCGAAACCCTTAACGCGATACTGTCACTCACCACAACAACCCAGGAAATGAAGGCATGAAACCAGAAACATAGTAATCTTTGGATCCGAAATGAAGACGCTCCTCCGCCATCTCGAAGCAGAAGCGGGGCTTCATTGTATAGCACGGCGATGTCTCAATCCATCGAAATGACTTGTACGTCCTATCGTTTTGTAACGTTCATTTTTGATTATATACTTGGGCTACATGCGTATGTTACTAGAAATCTATGTGGGAAAATTACTTTTGTTATAAAGTATATATTTTGAACACGAGTCCGGCCAAGTCATAGCCAGTGTAATGATTCGGATTCAGAATCGTCCGTGTTCATAAAATATTCCGAATCTTCTGACGTCAGTCAATATCTAAATGTTTTACTCTTTTGTCTTTCTGTGGTAAACCATGACCGAGACAAATGTGATCTTAAGAACATACTTTGTCCTTGATGGAAATACGACATTTTTATCACGATTATAGATAGAACAGAGGACGTCCGTAGCCAGGACTACCAACCTATAGGATCATTACCACACCAACCACAGAAAATGGAATTGCGTCGATGGTTTTCAATAACCCCATATGTTCTTATAGTTCTTCCCTAACGTGCAATGATAAGTGGACACAATATAACAAAAGGGTGTGAACAAACCAGACTAAAACATGAGCAATATACTTACCCTGCATTTAATGTGGCATTTCCTAAAAACCTCTGCCGACGGAAATATCCAAGTCACGTATGCCAACTGTCCTGATTGATTTACTTTTTATACAGTGCCCTAATCAAGGCATCTTATTAACAAGTATACAAACATACGTCCTAATGTACGACACACATAAGGTATTCATTCCTTGTTAAGCAAGAACGATATGCTCCCTGAAGCATCAAAGCCGCTTTTTCCAATGACGTCTCACCAGCTGACATGCGTCAGCACCTCACATCCTCGAGCGTGTTAGCCCTTTTCTTCCTGATACAGGAGTCAGCACACTCCAAGACGAACGACTACGCCTAACAGATGCCGGCGATTCAGTCCCTGACAGCAGGGTGTCAGCCACCGCCACCGTCGGTCCTTAAGCCGTCTAACAGGGCATCCTAAAACCTCTGCCCGACGGAAATTGGCGGCTCCACGTTGCCAACTGACCGATTGATCAGCCTTGACCGTGCCCAACGATGTTGCCATACTAGTTAAGATACCATACGTCCTAATGTACGAAAAAGAGGTATCATCCTTGTTCAAGCAGAAACATGGATCTCCCTAAGCATCAAAGTACTGCTTCATTGTTGGTCCATGACGTTACCGCTGACATGTCACACGGCTACATCGTGAAAGCTGTGTTAGCACTATTTGCGTCTCAGTAGATACAGACTGTCAGCACAGCTCAGTATCGAACGCTTCGCTAACAGTGCCTGGTCAGTCCTGTAACGGTGCAGCCCGCCACGGCGTCGGTCCTTTACTCGCTAATGAAAACACACCGCCCCGCCCTCCTGACACAATGGGTGGCTCCCTCTCTGACTGACGTTGCTAGTCACGCCTTGACCTGTCCGATGTTTTCCCCCTGTAAGACTTACCCCCAGACGTATGAAGGAAGGGCACGTCCTGACAAGCGACAGCGGTCCGCTCCCAGACCCTGACAAGTACTGTCATGTTGGCTGACTGTGTCTTGTGACGCCAGGACAACTGAGGCTGACTGGACTGTGGACAGTTAGTGACTGCCAACTACGTAGTTTGACGAACCCCGTAAAGGCCTGGTGTGTTAGTTTTCTATATCAATGGAAATATCATATAAAGGCATATTCATCTTTTACATACATCATATTTAGTTGAATTACTGCATTCTTTATTTAATATTTACCAACGTTTCCGTGATGGTAATAAGATTCTAATCATGAGCACATTAGCCTCCTCACTTTACAATCCATTTTAAATAATGTACTTAAATTTGGTTGCTAATTGCAGGATAAAACTATGAATGACAGTGTTAGTCTAACAATGTTAATTTGTTCCCTTTTCTTTCACTAGTACAAGAGCATCAAAAGCAACCACTGGTCTGTTACTGTATGTTAATTGCAAACCAAAACAAAATTAGCCATTTCGACGATGAGCTAAACTGGTATTTACCCAAACAACTGTATAATTGTAATAACCTGTATGGCTGGTCACACAATCCAGGACAACCAATCAAATCTGTCGATTGAACAAACGATATCCACTAAATTCTGTTAGTGACGTCATACATTTTCTATATGTTTTATCTGTGTAACTACAATAAGAAACGTCAACTCTTCCCAGTACACCTAAATAAATACTGTTCATCAATCATTCAACAACTCGTTACAACCATTACAAATGTGACTCCTAAACCTAGCTACAAGTACAACCTTTGTTTATAGAAACACCAACCATCTCCTAGCAGACAACACGAAGCTAGCTGGGATGTACCTAGCAGGCTGGAGCTATCTAGCCTGGTTGACAGCTAGGTAGGAGCTACCTAGCTTGGCTGAGTGCGACATAGCTTGCTGGCAGCTACCTACTCGCCGTTTGGGAGCTAAAGACCAGGCTGGCAGGCGCAAGTGGGTACTCATGCTAACCTTCTAACCCTCACTAGTCTCACTCATCCGAGTGATGGCTCCACCACGTCACTTACCAGACCGCACGACCGCCACTCGCCACCATAACTGAGCAAGTGAAGCCGCAGGAGCCAACAACGTAGTCACTAGTCACGGTTCAGAACATCGAGGTGAACGCGAAGCGTTGTCTCAATCCAGTAAAATGATTTGCATACCCTTTATGCAACGTTCGTTTTGCATTACAAACTTCTTAACGAGGCCATATATTCATTCGAAATCAGTATGTTATTAACAATTAACCTTAGAGAAATGATTTTGTGGATAGAAAGGTGGATATTGAATAATATCGAATCTGAGTCAGCTCAAGTCACAACCAACATAATTCGGACTCGGACATCGTCCACCTTTCAGACTAATTCGAACCATTTCGACGCCAAGTCAACTTTCAAATATTGTTTTACCCGTATATTTCTCAATCGTAAACAAGATGCAAGACAATATTTTGGTCAATATAGCATATTCCATCTTTAAAAGTGCAATTACACCTATCATTTTCTTCGTAAGTGACCATTAGATACAACATACACCAGAGAAAATGGAATCATATGGGTGGGGTGAGGGAGGGGGGGATTTGGTAAACCAATAAGTTCTTACACTACTTCTCTAATGTGTTCTGATCAATAAAAACTAGATGAACATAATGGTATAAAGATACTAGCAAGAGCAAGAGCTGAATAAAATCGTCTAAATAATAAAGTTAGCAAAGTAAAGCTTTACCCTGATATCTCTTGGGGAGCCCAAAAAAGCTTAATACACTTGTCAGACATGTACCCAGTAACATTCCCAAGGTGAAGCTTTCTTTAGTGTAAAAGTGAAAAGAAAGCGTTACTAATTCTCAATAGGCGTCGGTGGCTCAGTCTCTGATACACGTCGGTAGCTTACTTCTCCACCCATTACTTCGACGAATTCAAAAACTCTGCTCACTCTCCAACAGTCATCGATAGCTTCGTGTCTAACACACTCCGGTAGCTCACTTCATGGCATACTATCTCTCTGACACACAACGCTGGCTTCCTAACTGAAGCACTAAAAACACTCCTCTCTCCCTGTCTGACGTCGGTAGCTCATTTCAAGATACACTACATTGCTTAACTCCGTAACGATGGCTTCCTGCTTGATACACTTCAGAGACGAAAAACCGTTGCTCACTTCCTAACGCACTACAGTGGCCAAGAATGACTGCTCACGCTGACAGATTCTCTGGTTTTGTCTTTAGCACACGTCGGCACCTCACTCTTGGACACACTAGTCCCATTAACTACCTGGCACCTAAGGGCGGCTTCCTGTTTGACGGCGAATAAATGCTGCTCATTCCCTACATCAGTAGCTTCGTTTCCATCACACGTCGTGGGCTTATGCCCCGATGTACGATACTTTACTGTGGCACACGAGAGGTTCTCCCCCTGAACACTGACAAACACCACCACCCGACAAGTCCTAACATCAAAGCCCTCACCAATAAACGTGGAGGAGGTACAATTCTTGAGGCGACAAAGGTTTACCCCTCTATCAAACTTACACATGAAGGAGGTACCCTTGACCCGAAAAAGGTTTACCCCACTTATCAAAATTACACGTGAAGAAGGTACCCTCCTTGACTCGATAAAGGTTTATCCCCCGATCAAACTTACACGTTGAAGAGGTACCCTCTTTGACTTGAAGGTTTATTCCTCTATCAAACTTACACGTGGGGGAAGTAGATTCCCTAACTCGACAAAGGTGTACCCCTATCAAACTTATACGTGGAGCAGGTATCCTCCTTGACTCGACGAAGGTTTACCCCTATCAACCATACACGTGGAGCAGGTACCCTCATTGACACGACAAAGATTTACCCCCTATCAATCTTACACTTGGTTGAGGTACCCTCCTTCTCTTGACAAAGGTTTACTCCTATCAAACTTACACGTGGAGGAAATGCCTCCTTTGCGCGCCTAGGTAAACCTAGGTTTACCGTGTAGGATTCATTAGCTTTTGGAGTATCACGATACTCCTTAACCCTCCTCCTAGCCTCGCCATATGAGATGTTTTGTGTCTTGACTGCGCATACTTCCTTCTCAAACTGGACGGAAGCCCCGGTTAACTCAACATAATATTAGTCGTACACTCCTCAGCTGTATGACCTTTTGCAGCAAACTTCCCTCTCCCATTTAGCAGAAAGAGTGCAACACTTTAAGGCGTAGACAAATATCTGTCATTTAAAGCAACGTAAGGAATTTGGAATGTAGGGGCAAACTTGACATCGCAGGTAACTAAAAAAGGGAATGTCCAGTAGTAGAGATTTTCCGAAGGTTAGGTTAATCAGGGGAGTTGTACGTAGTTCGCCATGGACAAATTTGGTGATGAACCTGGCAGCGATAACGTCTTCGTTTGCTAGTTCCTTCACAATGTCGTCCAATGTCATATCCATGACATCAGTGCAGTATATGACTCTTCTGCAGGAATTCATGGCAATGGTTATCAAGACCACAACGTCATGAATATGGAACTTCGTCTACTTAAGTAGTTCCGTCACCTGTTTCGTCGACTTATCTGCAAATCACCACTAACCAGTTTCCTGATCGTTTCAACATGCCCAGACCAATCAATGACTTTTCTGATTAGGAATGGATCAAGGGAGGCAGGAGTCGTTGCTCTGGTCGCATGGGTCAAAACAAATAAAGCGTTTCTACTTTTTATGGACAGTGTCACTACTACCCTCTACAGAGGCAGCGGATGGCTTACCTAAGTCCACCTATAGGGACCTAATCACGAAATCTGGATTGGCAAACCACCCGATTGTGGGAAAGACCTAGCTACCTCGCAAAATATTAGGCAATGGTTTTATGCAGAAAAAGGTTTCAAGGAGCCAGTCGCACGAAGGCAAGGCGGAGTTCTCTTGTGGATAACCGTCGATGAAATATCGATTTTGCGTAAAATTACTTTATAAAAAGATATTGATGAACAATATCTTTTAAAAAACTTCAAAACAAAACAGGGGAGGAATAAATACAAACTATCTCTGAAAGAACAGCTCCGTACACTGCACCGTGCCATGTGTTGGTGGGAGGTTCGTCGTTTAATACAGCATAAAAAAATTGATACAATGAACAACCGTTCATATATTTTAATCGTTTTCATCCGTTGATTATTTCATATTACTGGAAAGACAAAAAATTTGGTGGCTGCCATTTAACTGAAGTGGGCATGAACGATAGTCCACACCAGCGTGAATAAATCATAAACATGTATATTTTCCTCCACGTATAGTATAAGTATACATGATTCTCTGCTTATTATTGACACTAATGCTTATCAAACAATAATAAACTTATAAATTTATAACGACAAATGAAAATGTTTAGGTACTATTTAATACAACGTCCAGCCTGCAGATTAACCCCGAAGGATGTGGGCGTGGTTCAGTAGTTGATGACTAGTCATCTCGTCTCCTGGTTGCCAGATGTACACCATTTCTGCCCAAACATGTTCATTGACAATTAAGGTTGTTCATTTGTGGCCTAGTCCAGGAGCTATAGAATGTCACGTTCTTAGGGACCAGTGTTGAACAACACGTCGTTAACAGTAATGATGGGCCCAGCAGGTAGAGGTAAACCCCTAGCCCGCAGAGACGGTAAGAAACGTTCCTCCAGCAGTTACTGCAACAGTCGTTGCAGTAAAGCGACCTCCCATGTTGAAAACGTCACCCAGGCCATGTAATGTCACTTTCCTCTAGATGCAGCAGGTAGAGTGACTGGTTGGCTTGGTCATTTGTGCCTGTAGAACATTGTACGATTTTAACGTTTATTGTAGTGGTTCGGCAGGTGATATATCGTTTATGGTGCATAAACAGTATATCATTAACATTTGGGTATCCGCATGAATGTCTTATTACCATAACTAAGACGTTCTAAGTCTTTGAGCAGCATCAAATCATTAACTTCCTGCCTGGTACAGTTCCTCCTCCAACAGTGAACCTTGCCATGAGAGTTGTATAAACACTCATCCGTGAACACTGCTTCAGATCAGAATCCTATTTTCTCTCGGAATGTGTGGTGTTCTCTCAGGCGTTCATTCCTCGCTGGAGTTCTGTGGTGTGTTCGCCTCTGCCGCTTATGTTCTTTCTGCCAACAATAAAACACAACCATATTTACATGGAATGGACACTCGGTTGCCTAAATTGAAAATTTCAATTATCAAGTTCAGATAGGAATAAACCAAATTCCATAGCTTCTACATAATCTGCATATCTTTAGTATGAAAATGTGGTTACAATAACATTTCCAGATACATGCGTACTTATCAAAACTTAGCCATACCCGCGAACAGAGACGTTGGATTTGGCTGCTGATATACTCTGACGCAGGTATTTCATTCCCTATGCATCCTTCATCATTGCTGCCATGTCCCACTCCTTTTCACACAATCATAACTTACAGTAAGTCGTTACGTTTACCGCTCTCCAAACATCTATTCCACTTTATGGTGTTTGAGGACAGGACAACTTCATGTGCGATGTGTCGTATGGAGAAAACATTATCAAGGAGATTGATAGTGCGACCTCTGAGCACCAACCTCTTGTCTCTCTGATTCACCCTAGCCTACTTCACCGCGATCCAGTAGACGAGCTACCGTTCCCCTGCCAGCTGACCCTAGCCTACCTCACCATAAATGAGTACAGTGGCCACCACTCATCGGCCATTTCTGGGCCACCTCACCGTGACCCAGTATAGTAACCACGGCTTTGCGGCTGACCGAACCTACCCTACCTCACCATGATCTAGAATAATAGCCAACACTCAACCGCCTATTCTACCTCACCGTGACCCATGCAGTAGCTCCCCGCCAAGTCGAACGTAGCCTATGAAATCTTACCTAACCTTCCCAGAAGTAGATAATTATAATGGAAATATACCATTATTATTGTGGTCTGCTGGTGTGAGAACGGATGAAGTGGCCATGTTTAAGGTTAGATGAACAGAGGGGCGAGCTCTTACCACAGTTTCTAATTTATTTCACTGGCAACATGAAGCTTCACAAGGACCCGGTGGTCTGTTACTGCTTGTATATTGCAAATCAATTACAAAAAATACGTCATTCAAATGTAGTAAATTATCAATTCACCAAAATCACTAACTTTGATAACGTATGGCGGGTTATACGTTTAAGGATGAGCAATCATAAGCTGTCATCTTAGTGAATAGTAACATACTTTGAAGTTCTGTCTACAGAGTTCATATGTTCTGTACATTTTCTAGCCGTAGTAATTACATTAAGTACACCTAAGTATAGTTCACCACTCTACATTGGTTACAACAATTAATCTCCAAATGTTACTCATATCTGGCTAGAAATAAGACATTTGTTTACATAAACATCAATCAACTCTGAGCCGGGAGCACCAAGCCAGCCGGCAGCTACCGAGCCGGCGACGTGTGGTCACATATCCTAACCTTTCCATCACCACAAGACTTGCTGTCAGCAAATTGAGTTTTACCCCGAGTGTCTCAGTGACCAGTAACTTACCTCTTCTCTAGTCTCCTGAAGCCTCCTCCACCACTACACTTCCCGAAACCCTTAACGCGATACTGTCACTCACTACAACAACCCAGGAAATGAAGGTATGAACCAGAAACATAGTAATCTTCGGTTACGGAATGAACGGGTCTTTCCGCCACCTGGAAGCAGAAGGGGCTACATTGTATCGCAAGGGGTTGTCGCAAACCACTCAAATGACTTGCATGGCCTAATATCGTTTTGTAACGTTCGTTTTTGACTATACACTTACTTGTGCTATATCCATATGTTCCTCAAAATGTAGGCAGGAAAGTGTTCATAAAATATTCCGAATCTTCTGACGTCAGTCAATATCTAAATGTTTTACTCTTTTGTCTTTCTGTGGTAAACCATGACCGAGACAAATGTGATCTTAAGAACATACTTTGTCCTTGATGGAAATACGACATTTTTATCACGATTATAGATAGAACAGAGGACGTCCGTAGCCAGGACTACCAACCTATAGGATCATTACCACACCAACCACAGAAAATGGAATTGCGTCGATGGTTTTCAATAACCCCATATGTTCTTATAGTTCTTCCCTAACGTGCAATGATAAGTGGACACAATATTAACAAAAGGGTGTGAACAAACCAGACTAAAACATGAGCAATATACTTACCCTGCATTTAATGTGGCATTTCCTAAAAACCTCTGCCGACGGAAATATCCAAGTCACGTATGCCAACTGTCCTGATTGATTTACTTTTTATACAGTGCCCTAATCAAGGCATATTATTAATAAGTATACAAACATACGTCCTAATGTACGACACACATAAGGTATTCATTCCTTGTTAAGCAAGAACGATATGCTCCCTGAAGCATCAAAGCCGCTTTTTCCAATGACGTCTCACCAGCTGACATGCGTCAGCACCTCATCGTCGAGCGTGTTAGCAAGTTTCTTCCTGATACAGGACGTCAGCACACTCCAAGACGAACGACTACGCCTAACAGATGCCGGCGGTTCAGTCCCTGACAACAGGGTGTCAGCCACCGCCACGCGTCGGTCCTTTACTCGCTAATGAAAACACACCGCCCCGCCCTCCTGACACAAGTGGGTGGCTCCCTCTCTGACTGACGTTGCTAGTCCACGCCTCGACCTGTCCGATGTTTTCCTCCTGTAAGACTTACCCCCAGACGTGTGAAGGCAGGGCACGTCCTGACAAGCGACAGCGGTCCGCTCCCAGACGCCTGACAAGTACTGTCATGTTGGCTGACTGTGTCTTGTGACGCCAGAGGACAACTGAGGCTGACTGGACTGTGGACAGTTAGTGACTGCCAACTACGTAGTTTGACTGGAACCCCGTAAAGGCCTGGTGTGTTAGTTTTCTATATCAATGGAAATATCATATAAAGGCATATTCATCTTTTAACATACATCATATTTAGTTGAATTACTGCATTCTTTATTTAATATTTACCAACGTTTCCGTGATGGTAATAAGATTCTAAGTCATGAGCACATTATGCCTCCTCACTTTACAATCCATTTTAAATAATGTACTTAAATTTGGTTGCTAATTGCAGGATAAAACTATGAATGACAGTGTTAGTCTAACAATGTTAATTTGTTACCCTTTTCTTTCACTAGTACAAGGAGCATCAAAAGCAACCCACTGGTCTGTTACTGTATGTTAATTGCAAACCTAAAACAAA
>NW_027265374.1:0-10000 GCF_036320965.1 Panulirus ornatus
TCATTGATCAGGACGGGGTGGAGGTCGACCCCATACATGTCCAGCCACTTGACCTTCTCCAAGTAACACATCTCGGCCTTGGACGGCACCTGGCCAATTAGCTTTTTGTGCAGTTCGGCGATCTTGTTCTCCAGGGCGACCGTCTGCGTGGTCACGAACCGGAACTCCGAAACGTAGCCGGGGGAGTGACGCCTCGGGTCGTAGTCTCCCAGTTCGGACTGGACGGCATATGAGCCCAGTTCGGCAGCCAGCTCCTGGGAGATTGGAAGACGCCCCTTGGGTTTTATATATCAAAGTCGTAGAGAGTGTCAAATCGATCACCAGTTGCAGAGAAATATCGGCTTTGTGATGCCCCCGCCACCTTCGATTTTCAATTTTCGGCCTTAGGGTATGTTGCCACTTCACGACACTATGTTTCTGTCACTGGTGGCGTGTTTCCGGGCTCCTCAGCCTTCCATGTGTATATACATATATATATATATATATATATATAATATATATAATATATATATATATATATATATATATATATAATATATATATATATATATATATATATATATTTTCTTTCTTTTAAACTATTCGCCATTTCCCGCGTTAGCGAGGTAGCGTTAAGAACAGAGGACTGGGCCTTTGAGGGAATATCCTCACCTGGCCTCCTTCTCTGTTCCTTCTTTTGGAAAATTAAAAAAAAAAAAAAAAAAAAACGAGTGGGGAGGATTTCCAGCCCCCCGCTCCCTCCCCTTTTAGTCGCCTTCTACGACACGCAGGGAATACGTGGGAAGTATTCTTAATCCCCTATCCCCAGGGATAGTATATATATATATAATATATATATATATATATATATATATATATATATATATAATATATATATATATATATTATACACACATAGACATACATGTATACACATGTACATAATTCATACTTGCTGCCTTTACTCCACCGCGTGTGCGCGAAGAAGCGCTAGGAAAAGACAACAAAAGCCACATTCGTTCACACTCAGTATCTTGATGTCATGTATAATGCACCGAAACCACAGCTCCCTTTCCACATCCAGGCCCCACATAACTTTCCATGGTTTACCCAAGACGCTTCACATGCCCTGGTTCGATCCATTGACAGCACGTCGACCCCGGTAAACCACATCGTTCCAATTCACTCTGTTCCTTGCACGCCTTTCACCCTTCTGCATGTTCAGGCCCCGATCGCTTAAAATATTTTTCACTCCATCTTTCCACCTCCAATTTGGCTTCCCACTTCTCGTTCCCTCCACCTCTGACACATAAATCCTCTTTGTCAATCTTTCCTCACTCATTCTCTCAATGTGACCAAACCATTTCGAAACAACCTCTTCTGCTCTCACAACCACACTTTTATTATCACCACACATCTCTCTTACCCTTTCATTACTTACTTGATCAAACCACCTCACACCACATATTTTCTGAGACATGTAATTTCTAGCACATCCACCCTCCTCCGCACAACTTTATCCATAGCCCATATCCATAACAATGTTGGAACCACTATTCCTTCAAACATACCCATTTTTGCTTTCCGAGATAAAGTTCCCGCCTTCCGCACATTTTTCAACGCTCCCAGGAGTTTCGCCCCCTTCCCCATCCTGTGACTCACTTCCGCTTCCATGGCTCCATCTGCTGCCAAATCTACTCCTAGATATCAAAAACACTTCACTTCCTCCAGTTTTTCTCCATTCAAACTTACCTCCCAAATGACTTTTCCCTCAACCCTACTCTACCTAATAACTTTGCTCTTATTCACATTTACTCTTAGCTTTCTTCTTCCACACACTTTACCAAACTCCGTCACCAGCTTCTGCAGTTTTTCACCCGAATCAGCCACCAGCGCTGTATCATCAGCGAACAACAACTGACTCACTTCCCAAGCTCTCTCATCCACAACAGACAGAATACTTGCCCCTCTCACCAAAACTCTTGCATTCACCTCCCCATCCATAAACAATTTAAACAACCATGGAGACATCACCCAACCCTGCGGCAAACCAACATTCACTAAGAACCAATCACTTTCCTCTCTTCCTACTCGTACACATGCCATACATCCTCGATTAAAACGTTTCACTGCTTCTAACAACTTGCCTCCCATACCATATACTCTTAATACCTTCCACAGAACATTTCTGTCAACTCTATCATATGCCTTCTCCAGATCCATAAATGCTACATACAAATCCATTTGCTTTTCTAAGTATCTCTTACATACATTCTTTAAAGAAAACACCTGATCCACATTTCCTCTACCACTTCTGAAACCACACAGCTTTTCCTCAATCTGATGATCTGTACATGCTTTCACCCTCTCAATCAATACCCTCCCATATAATTTCCCAGGAATACTCAACTTATACTCAAACTTATACCTCTGTAATTTGAGCACTCACCTTTATCCCCTTTGTACAATGGCACTATGCATTCCGCCAATCCTCAGGCACCTCACCATGAGTAATACATACATTGAATATCCTTACCAACCAGTCAACAATACATTCACCCCCCTTTTTTTGATAAATTCCACTGCAGTACCATCTAAACCCGCCACCTTGCCGGCTTTCATCTTCCGCAAAGTTTTTACCACCTCTTCTCTCTTTACCAAATCATTCTCCCTAATCCTCTCACTTCGTACACCACCTCGACCAAAACACCCTATCTCTGCCACTCTATCATGAAGCACATTCAACAGACCTTCAAAATACTCACTCCATCTCCTCACATCACTACTACTTGTTATTACCTCCCCATTAGCCCCCTTCACCGATGTTCCCATTTGTTCCCTTGTCTTACGCACTTTATTTACCTTCTTCCAAAATATCTTTTTATTCTCCCTAATATCTTATGATACTCTAACCCAACTTATTTGTCCTCTTTTTCACCTCTTGCACCTTTCTCTTGACCTCCTGCCTCTTTCTTTTAAACATCTACCAGTCATGTGCACCATTTCCCTGCAGAACTCGTCGAAATGCCTCTCTTCTCCTTTTTATCTCACCAAAATTCAGAAATGTCATTCACATCATCATTGTCTTCGAATGCTATTGTTACTGAAGTCTTGTTATCTATACTCTAATCATTACCATAAAGTATTCTTATATGGGAAAGGATGCTGGAGACACCTCGTCAGAGAACAGAAAGGACCATTAATAGATGACGCAAGTCATTGTTACACTAAATAAGGATAGATTACTTTGCTTCCTGGATAATACATCTGTAGTGATTTTGGATATTGACCAGATATTGTGTGAGGACTGACTAGTAGGGTAGGGTGGCATCATCGCTCTGGTAAATTGTATAACTTGGAAGTTTGAACACTGTGTTCTGTTTGAATACCTCGAACTGATCAAATCTAGCATATTATTCTGTATATTTTGTTATTTCTTAGTATCTAGCCATATGCATTTGCCTCTTTTATTGAATATGATTTTCTAATACAAGATTCTGATTTGATACCTGTGGAAAATCATCTCCTGTTACGTTCCCAGTGCATTAGCTTGAGTGACTGGATGCAGGATATTTCATCAACCTTCACACACTTAAGACAATCAGGTGTTTAGTTAGTAATAAAGGAAATCAGATGGCTACACTGATTGGTCTTCCTTTCGAATAGTAAATTAGCTAGAGATATATTTTTCCATCAAGATGTTCTTTACATGATATGTCTTATCAGCGGTTAACACTGTATGGATATTTTCTTAGAGAGACAGCCACTAGGTTGGACGTAGTACGAATATATACAATGTGATGACGAGGACATGAAGCAAAATTTGAGACACGGAAATGGAGCAAGCAGAGGAGGAGAATCAAGATATATTTGTATAGAGAGCTATAGTTAAAGCTGTAAAACAATTGAAAATTATTAAACCTTCAGATTTCCATAACCAGGTTAAGGGATGAAGTTAGGTGATTCTACTCGGATATCTTATTCAAAGTTAAACACTAATCCGTCTCGGTTAATGAAAACATATATACATAAAAAACGAATATTTTCAGAGAAGGAAATCTAGAGTCGTGTAGGTAGGTATATGTAAAAAAGCAAAAAAAGATCACTATATTTATCAAAGGCTGATAACAGATAATACAGATAATCATGAGAGGTTGTTATCTAATACAATATACATGGACACGTAAACACCAGTAAATGTTTGCCAACAGAAGCTACAGGATAACCCAGAGTTTGTGAGTAGTTGTTAACAATGTATTTTTCAATTTGTAAGTTTATTCTCACAAAATACTAACTTCCCTAATGTTAAATGTGTTTTTAAAGTCAACTGTTCGACTTTCTCTGTGGTGTTTTCTATTATTTAAGAATGACTTTTTTGAAAATGGTAAGTTTTCCTGCCCCTATTAACTTTGAAGGTGAAACCGAAGAGCTTGTAGATTTGTGTTCTGAAAAGAGACTAGTGATTGGGAATACCTGGTTTAAAGATATATACATAAGTATACGTATGAGAGTAGGAGAGATGGTCAGAGGGCATTATTGGACTACGTCTTAATTGATAGGCGTGTAAAAGTGAGACAGCTGGTGGGATGTCTGATCATAATCTTGTAGAAGTTTTCAAAAAAAAAAAGAAGAGAGTATGTTGGAGAGAAGGGAGTGGTGAGAATAAGTGAGCTTGGAAAGGAGACTCGTGTGAGGAAGTACCAGGAGAGATCAACTGTAAAATGGCAAAAGGTAAGAGCAAATGACGTGACAGGTGTGGTTGAGGGATGGGCTGTATTTAGGGAAGCCGTGATAGCATGTGCAAGAGATGCATGTGGCATGAGAGAGGTGGGAGGTGGGCAGATTAGAAAGGGTAGTGAGTAGTGGGATGAAGAAGTAAAGTTGTCAGTGAAAGAGAAAAGAGAGGCGCTTGTACGATACTTACAAGAAAGGAATGCAAATGACCTGGCGATGTATAAGAAAAAGCAGTAGGAGGTCAAGAGGAAGGTGCAAGAGTAGAAAAAGAGGGTAAATTAGAGTCGGGTGAGAGAGTATCATTAAACTTTCAGAAGAATAAAAGATATGTTTTGGAAGAAGGTAAGTAACGTGCGTAAGACAAGAGAACAAATAGAAACATCGGTGAAGGTGGGACGGGGGGGAGTGATAACAGACAGTAATGAAGTAAGGAAGAGATGGAATAAGTATTTTGAAAGTTTGTTGAATGTGTTTGATGATACAGTGGCAGATGTAGGGTGTTATGGTTGGGGTGGTGTGCGAAGTGAGAGTCAGGGAGAGTGGTTTGTTAAAGAGAGTAGAGGTGGTGGAAGCCTTGCGGAAAATAAAATCCGGCAGGGCAGCGAGTTTGGATGGTATTGCAATTGAATCTATCAAGAAAGGGGGTGACTGTGATGTTGATTTTTTGGTAAGGTTATTGAGTGAAAGTTTGTATCATGGGGAACTGGCTGAGGATTGGCGGAGTGCATATATAGTGCCACTGTACCAAGGCAAAGGGGATAAAGGTGAGCCTTCAAACTACAAAGACGTAAGTATATTGCGTATTCTTGGAAAATTGTAAGGAAGGGTATTGAGTGAGAGGGTGAAAACATGTACAGAGCATCAGATTGGGGATGAACAGTGCAGTTTCTGAAGTGGAAGAAGATGTGTGAGAAATACTTAGAGGAACAGAGAGACGTGTATGTGGCATTTATGGATCTGGAGAAGGCATACGACAGGGGTGATAGAGATGCTCTGTGGAAGGTATTAAGAGTATACAGTGTGGGAGGTAAGCTGCTGGAAGCGGTGAGAATTTTTTATCAAGGGTGTAAGGCATATGTACGAGTAGGTGAAGGTCGGTGTGCAGCAGGGTTGTGTGATGTTCCTATGGTTGTTTGTTTATGGATGGCGTGGGCGAGTATGCATTCTGTTGGGGATGAGAGGGCCTAGGAAGTGAATCAGTTGTTGTTCGCCGGTAGTAGACAGCACTGCTGGTTGATTCGAATGAGAAACTGCAGATGTTGGTGACTGAGTTTGGAAGAGTGTATCAAAAGGAGAAAGTTGAAAGTAAATGTGAATAAGAGCAGAGGTGAGGGACAAGATACTTGGGATGTAAGTTTGGATGGAGAAAAAGTGGAGAAAGTGAAGTGTTATAGATATCTGAGAGTAGAATTAGCATCGAATGGAATCATGGAAGTGGAAGTGAATAATAGGGTGGGGGAGGGGACGAAGTTTCTGGGAGCGATGAAGAATGTGCAAATATGGACATGCTTAAAGGACTAGTAGTTCTGACAATATCGTATGACTGCGAGGCATGGGCTATAGATAAGGCTGTACGGAAGAGGGTCGATGTGTAGGAAATAAAATTTTGAGGACAATATATGGTGTGAGGTGGTTTGATCGCGTAAGTGATGAAAGGATAAGAGAGATGTGTGGTAATAAAAAGAGTGTGGTTGAGAGAGCAGAAGAGGGTGTATTGAAATGGTTTCTTCACATGGACAGAATGAGTGAGGGAAGATTGACAAAGAGGATATATTTGTCAGAGGTGAAGGTAACAAGGAGAGGTGGGAGACCAAAGTGTAAGTGGAAGGATGGAGTGAAAAGGTTATGAGCGATCGGTGCCTGAACATGAAGGAGGGTGAAAGACGTGCACGGAATTGAGTGAATTGGAACAACATGGTATACTGGGATCGACATGCCGTCAATGGACTATACCAGGGCACTAGAAACGTCCGGGGTAAACCATGGAAAGGTCCGTGGTTACTGGGAGTAGATAGGGAGATGTGGTTTCGGTGCATTACTCATGGCAGCTAGAGAATCAGTGTGTTCGATGTTGGTGTGTTTGCTGGCGCTACATCGCTGAAGCAGGTGATAGCGATGCTGTTTTTCCTGTGGGTATGTGTAAGATTGTAACGTCTGAGTATATGTATGTATGTGTGTGTATGTGAGCGTTTATGTATATATGTGTGTATATGAGTGGATGGGCCATTCTTCGTCTGTATCCTGGAGCGACCTCGCTGACGCGGAGACAGCGATTATAATGATGAATATATATATATATATATATATATATATATATATAATATATATATATATATATATATATATATATATATATATATATATATATATATATTAATATATATATATATATATATATATATATATATATATATATATATATATATATATATATATATATATATATATATATATATATATATATATATATATTTATTTATTTATTTATTTATTTGATGTCTCCCGGGTTAGCGAGGTAGCGCAAGGAAACAACGAAAGAATGGCCCAACCCACCCACATACACATGTATATACATACACGTCCATACACGCAAATGTACATAACTATACATCTCAACGTATACATATATGTACACACACAGGCATATACATATATACACATGTACATAGTTTATACCGTCAGCCTTTATTCATTCCCATCGCCACCCCGCCACACATGAAATATCAACCCCCTTCCCCCGCATGTGCGCGAGGTAGCGCTAGGAAAAGATAACAAAGCCCACATTCGTTCACACTCAGTCTCTAGCTCTCATGTATAATGCACTGAAACCACAGCTCCCTTTCCACATCCAGGCCCCACAGAACTTTCTGTGGTTTACCCCAGACGCTTCACACGCCCTGCTTAAATCCATTGACAGCACGTCGACCCCGGTATACCACGTCGTTTCAGTTCACTCTATTCCTTGCACGCCTTTCACCCTCCTGCATCTTCAGGCCCCGAAGAGTCAAAATCTTTTCCACTCCATCTTTCCACCTCCAAGTTGGTCTCCCACTTCTCGTTCCCTCCACCTCAGACACATATATCCTCTTGGCCAATATTTCCTCACTCATTCTCTCCATGAGACCAAACCATTTCAAAACACCCTCTTCTGCTCTCTCAACCACACTCTTTTTATTACCACACATCTCTCTTACCATATCATTACTTACTCGATCAAACCACGTCACTCCACATATTGTCCTCAAACATCTCATTTCCAGCACATCCACCCTCCTCCGCACAACTCTATCTATAGCCCACGCCTCGCAACCATATAACATTGTTGGAACCACTATTCCTTCAAACAAACCCATTTTTGCTCTCCGAGATAATGTTCTCGACTTCCACACATTCTTCAACGTTCCAGAACTTTCGCCCCCTCCCCCACCCTATGATACACTTCTGCTTCCATGGTTCCATCCGCTGCCAAATCCACTCCCAGATATCTATAACACTTCACTTCCTCCAGTTTTTCTCCATTTAAACTTACCTCCCAATTGACTTGTCCCTCAACCCTACTGTACCTAATAACCTTGCTCTTATTCACATTTACTCTCAGCTTTCTTCTTTCACACACTTTCACACACAGCTCTTTAGTGGGTAAGATATCAAATTCTAATATGATGAACAATGTAGATTTGGTCAACAAGCTAAACAATATCAATATTAATGTTGATTTCAAACTAGTTAGCTTTGATGTTTCCTCACTTTTCACTAAAGTTCCAGTTGATGACCTTTTAGAATATTTATTTGATGTCTTGGATGATAGTTATATATATTATTTTTTATTTTTATTATATTATATATATATATATATATATATATATATATATATATATATATATATATATATATATATATATATATATATATATATATATATATATATATATATATATATATATATATATATTTTTTTTTTTTTTTTTATACTTTGTCGCTGTCTCCCGCGTTTGCGAGGTAGCGCAAGGAAACAGACGAAAGAAATGGCCCAACCCCCCCATACACATGTATATACATACGTCCACACACGCAAATATACATACCTACACAGCTTTCCATGGTTTACCCAAGACGCTTCACATGCCTTGATTCAATCCACTGACAGCACGTCAACCCCGGTATACCACATCGCTCCAATTCACTCTATTCCTTGCCCTCCTTTCACCTTCCTGCATGTTCAGGCCCCGATCACACAAAATCTTTTTCACTCCATCTTTCCACCTCCAATTTGGTCTCCCTCTTCTCCTCGTTCCCTCCACCTCCGACACATATATCCTCTTGGTCAATCTTTCCTCACTCATTCTCTCCATGTGCCCAAACCACTTCAAAACACCCTCTTCTGCTCTCTCAACCACGCTCTTTTTATTTCCACACATCTCTCTTACCCTTACGTTACTCACTCGATCAAACCACCTCACACCACACATTGTCCTCAAACATCTCATTTCCAGCACATCCATCCTCCTGCGCACAACTCTATCCATAGCCCACGCCTCGCAACCATACAACATTGTTGGAACCACTATTCCTTCAAACATACCCATTTTTGCTTTCCGAGATAATGTTCTCGACTTCCACACATTCTTCAAGGCCCCCAGAATTTTCGCCCCCTCCCCCACCCTATGATCCACTTCCGCTTCCATGGTTCCATCCGCTGCCAGATCCACTCCCAGATATCTAAAACACTTCACTTCCTCCAGTTTTTCTCCATTCAAACTCACCTCCCAATTGACTTGACCCTCAACCCTACTGTACCTAATAACCTTGCTCTTATTCACATTTACTCTTAACTTTCTTCTTCCACACACTTTACCAAACTCAGTCACCAGCTTCTGCAGTTTCTCACATGAATCAGCCACCAGCGCTGTATCATCAGCGAACAACAACTGACTCACTTCCCAAGCTCTCTCATCCCTAACAGACTTCATACTTGCCCCTCTTTCCAAAACTCTTGCATTTACCTCCCTAACAACCCCATCCATAAACAAATTAAGCAACCATGGAGACATCACACACCCCTGCCGCAAACCTACATTCACTGAGAACCAATCACTTTCCTCTCTTCCTACACGTACACATGCCTTACATCCTCGATAAAAACTTTTCACTGCTTCTAACAACTTTCCTCCCACACCATATATTCTTAATACCTTCCACAGAGCATCTCTATCTACTCTATCATATGCCTTCTCCAGATCCATAAATGCTACATACAAATCCATTTGCTTTTCTAAGTATTTCTCAC
>NW_027265374.1:17500-20325 GCF_036320965.1 Panulirus ornatus
TGTTCAGTATAGATCTGATCTGTGACTGAATATGAAGTGATGATTTGTGCGATCTCGTCTAGTGGTTCGTGCGTGATATGTTTGTCATTTGACAAGAATGTGGAGACTGTTGCGTGAAGGCGCTAGAGTCTTTAGCATGTTTTCTTGTTTCTCAATCTGTTCGCTCTCGGTGTTCCTTGCCAGAGAGGCATGGTGACATGTTTAATGTTATCAACTTGTTCACAACTTTCCTGTTGATATGGAATTTCAAAAAATTGTGTTGGATTTGTAAAGGGATTCTGGTTCTAGTTGAAGTTGGTGGTCATAATGAAGTTCTTTTTCTTCTTTTTGTAATATGCTGTGTCATGGTTGGCCGTTGGGTTGTTGGCACTTGATGTTATCGAAGATGATGGAACATGATACCCTTCCGTCTACTTTGTAAGCTGAGAAGACCTGGATACTGTAGGAAGTCTTGTATGCTGTTCTTCCTGCTCGGCCAGTTGTAGTAATGCAAGTTTTATTGATGTTGCTCAGGAAGAGGAGAATCCGTAGATAATGAGGATCTGCTTGAGGTGTTGGGGTTCATCGTAAATTATGTCCCATTTGAAAGGCATAGGCTAGATAGAGGAGGGCTCTGATTACGCCTGTCTTTACAGTATATCTGGAGACATTTACTGATGGCAGTAAGTCTGCATGCAAGGTCAGTTGGCCATTTGTAGACAAAAGCATTTTATTAAACGGAATTACCGTTAAAGAGAAAGTCTGCAAAAGAATCGCAGTTGTTGCAACTCATTTCATGAGTAAATATCAAGACTGATTTGATACCCAAAGCCTCCTTGAGGATACGATGGTGTTCGTCACACACCATTATGTTAATGCTGTCTATAGCGGCAATAGGCTGGTGGTCCGTGAAAACACAATTAACGGATATTATTTCACGATGACACAAGTGACAAAAATTACTGCAAGTTAGTTCTGATGGATCACCCATCGCTATATCATAATATAGTTGGTCAATCGATTAGTCAGTGTGCCGAAATGGACCCCGCGTAGCGCAGGTGTTAAGGCAGCTCTCCATGATGTGTCCAAGGATTGTAAGCGTTTGTAGATTTGTAGATAATTTTCACAGCAGCTCATTAAAGACATTGATAAAAAATTCTACGTATGAAATGATGGAAAGTGGTCGCTAGGTCTTCTAGAAAAAAGGATCTGCCGAGTTATTTGCTGGATGTATGATGAACTCAAATGATATGTATTTCGTTATGATACGGTTGTGCTGCTTTGCTGAACTATACATATGGTTAGAAACTTGCAACATGATGGAAAGAAAAGATAGTTTGTAAGTCTGCAAATAGCCGTTAACATAACCTGTGTGTTTAGTAAGGAGAGTCAGGTGGTGGTTGGCGGGTGATTTGAAAATGATATGAGTTAGAAAAGGGTGTTGAAAGGAGGGGATGAAGAATGGCAGAAAGTGAAAATAAAAGAAACAACAGAACTGGGTGAGGAATGGAATATACATTGGGAAATATTGTTTTCATATGTGAGAATAGTGTGGCATGCGATGGTAGGAAATATAAGTATTAGAAAGGGTTGTGAGTGATAGAGTGAGAAAGTTAAGTTGTCTTAAAAAGAGAAAAGAGACTTAAAATGGCGCTACTTGTATGGATGGAGTAAGAGTGATTAAGAGGTGAACAACAGAAGAAGGGAAGAAGTCAAGAGACAAGTGCTAGGGGTGAAAAAGAGGACAAATAAAAAAGTGGGGAAAATAAGAAAATGTATTGGAAGAAGGTTGATATTATAAAGAAAACAGGAGAATATATGTGACCATCAGCAGTAACGGAGAGTTATTGTGAAGAGGAAAGATAGTGAGTATTTTGAAATAAGGGTAAGATAGCAGTTGCCGAGTGTTTTGGATGAGAAAGAATGTAAATCGAGAAAGTCAAGGCAAGTATAAAGGTTAAAAGAAGAGAGATGGTGAAAACCTTGCGTAAGATGAAGTGTGGCAAAGCTCTACTATTGTGTGAAAGTGAAGGTGAATTTCTTAGAAAATTGGTTTACTGTATAGATAGCTGCTCAGTTAGGAGTGAAAAAGATTTTGAGCTATCGGGGCCTGAACATGCAGGAGGGTGAAAGGCATGCAAGGAATAGAGTGAATTGGAACGATGTGGTATACCGGGGTCGACGTGCTGTCAATGGATTGAACCAAGGCATGTGAAGCGTCTGGGGTAAACCATGAAAAGTTCTGTGGGGCCTGGATGTGGAAAGGGAGCTGTGGTTTCGGTGCATTATACATGACAGCTAGAGTGTGAGCGTAAACGAATGTGGCCTTTGTTGTCTTTTCCTAGCGCTACCTCGCGCACATGCGGGTGGAGGGGGTTGTTATTTCACGTGTGGCGGGGCGACGGGAATGAATAAGTGCAGACAATATGAATTATGTATATGTGTACATATGCATATGTCTGTGTGTGTATATATATGTATACGTTGAGATGTACAGGTATGTATATGTGGGTGTGTGGACGTGTATGTATGTACATGTGTATGTGGGTGGGTTGGGCCATTTTTTCGTCTGTTTCCTTGCGCTACCTCACTAACGCGGGAGACAGCGACAAAGCAAAAAAAAAAAAAAAAATATATATATATATATTATTATATTTATTTATTTATTTGATGTCTCCCGGGTTAGCGAGGTAACGCAAGGAAACAGAAGAAAGAATGGCCCAACTCACCCACATACGTATCCACGTATATACATACACGTTCACAGACGCACATATTCATGCCTATATATTTCAACGTATACATATATATATATATACATACAAAGACATATACATATAACACAA
>NW_027265375.1:0-7500 GCF_036320965.1 Panulirus ornatus
CCTCTGTTCCTAACGCTACCTCGCTAACGCGGGAAATGGCGAATAGTTTAAAAGAAAAAGAAAAGATATATATATATATATATATATATATATATATATATATATATATATATATATATATATATATAACTGCAGAAGCTGGTGACTGAGTTTGGTAAAGTGTGTGAAAGAAGAAAGTTAAGAGTAAGTGTGAATAAGAGCAAGGTTATTAGGTACAGTAGGGTTGAGGGTCAAGTCAATTGGGAGGTGAGTTTGAATGGAGAAAAACTGGAGGAAGTGAAGTATTTTAGATATCTGGGAATGGATCTGGCAGCGGATGGAACCATGGAAGCGGAAGTGGATCATAGGGTGGGGGATGGTGCGAAAATTCTGGGAGCCTTGAAGAATGTGTGGAAGTCGAGAACATTATCTCGGAAAGCAAAAATGGGTATGTTTGAAGGAATAGTGGCTCCAACAATGTTGTATGGTTGCGAGGCGTGGGCTATGGATAGAGTTGTGCGCAGGAGGTTGGATGTGCTGGAAATGAGATGTTTGAGGACAATGTGTGGTGTGAGGTGGTTTGATCGAGTAAGTAACGTAAGGGTAAGAGAGATGTGTGGAAATAAAAAGAGCGTGGTGGAGAGAGCAGAAGAGGGTGTTTTGAAATGGTTTGGGCACATGGAGAGAATGAGTGAGGAAAGATTGACCAAGAGGATATATGTGTCGGAGGTGGAGGGAACGAGGAGAAGAGGGAGACCAAATTGGAGGTGGAAAGATGGAGTGAAAAAGATTTTGTGTGATCGGGGCCTGAACATGCAGGAGGGTGAAAGGAGGGCAAGGAATAGAGTGAATTGGAGCGATGTGGTATACCGGGTTGACGTGCTGTCAGTGGATTCAATCAAGGCATGTGAAGCGTCTGGGGTAAACCATGGAAAGCTGTGTAGGTATGTATATTTGCGTGTGTGGACGTATGTATATACATGTGTATGGGGGTGGGTTGGGCCATTTCTTTCGTCTGTTTCCTTGCGCTACCTCGCAAACGCGGGAGACAGCGGCAAAAAAAAAATATATATATATATAATATATATATATATATATAAATATATATATATATATATATATATATATATATATATAATATATATATATAATATATATATATTATACTCACACACAGACATATACATATATACACATGTACATAATTCATACTGTCTGCCCTTATTCCCGTCGCCACCCCGCCACACATGAAATGAAAACCCCCTCCCCCGCATGTGCGGGAGGTAGCGCTAGGAAAGTTGTAGGAACAGTGAAAGTAAAGGAATACTGAAGATGGGCAATGACGGTGGCCTTATATCTGACCTTGAAAATGATCGAAGCTGGGATTATGGCTGGCCGAAGACACTGATAACAACAACAATAATGATAATAATAATAATGATAATAATAATAATAATAATAATAATAATAATAATAATAATAATAATAATAATAATGATAATAATAATGATAATAATGTTATCATTATCATCGTTATCATTATCATTATCATTATTATCATCATTATTATTATCATTATTATTATTATTATTATTATTATTATTATTATTATTATTATTATCATTATTATTATTATTATCATTATTATTATTATTATTATTATTATTATTATTATTATTATTATTATTATTATTATCATATTATTATTACTATTATCATTATTATTATTATTATTATTATTATTATTATTATTATTATTAATATTATTATTATTATTATTATTATCATTATATTATTATTATTATTATTATTATCATTACTATTATTTATTATTATCATTATCATTATTATCATCATTGTTATTTCTACTGTTTTTGTTGTTATCATTATCATAATAAACTGTGACTTCCAATAATCATGTTCAAATTAATATGTTTATATTAATGAAGTAAATGAAGTAAAACGAAAGTATCCATACCAGTGTCAGTTTTGGGCTTTCTTACTTCTATAATTTTGTCAAATGATACTCATGAAATCATGTAACTTTTCTTAACAAATATATTCATTCTGATGGGTAATGCTGCTTCACGGTCAAATGATGTTTTATAACTAAGAGAAAATTTCTTACGTTGTAGACCTGACGGAGGTAAATGTATTTCAATTTGTTCTGTGTTGCTGGAGCTGACGTCTGTGGAGAGACTATATACAGTTGATATAGTACTATTGTGTTATCAAACATTGTTATAATATCCACTCGTATGTAAAGAGTTTCCACGAGGTTGCACTAAATCAAAATTAGGTCACAAATACAGACATACATTTAATCGGACTGATATATTTAGCGTTAATTTGGATATGAAATTATTTGAAGGAAGATAATTAATTCCTTAGTTTAATGCTCAGTACTTTAACTGCAGTACATCAGTCACAACAGTGACTGACCACCACAATAATGGTGCCAGATGGAAACAACCACATGACACAACATCTGTAATCCCAAGCAGGATGTATCTTAATGGAGTTATTTTTCTTCTGCAATATCTCCTACTAACTGAGATCTTTATGGGCACTGTTAACATTTTTGAAGTGCATCACTTGGCCCACATTTTCCTGAAATGTATAGCCTTGACTACTGCCTTATTGAAATGTCTTCCACAAAATATAATGTTCCAAATTATGCTGCACAAAAGATATCCAATGTTCATAACATGGCATTTGAAGTGCAGAAGAAAATCATGCAATACGTAAACCTAATAACGATGTTGATCTATAATAAATGACCCTGCAAGCAGTCAATAAAGATGGTTTAAAGTCACGAGTTAGCGCGAGTTAGGCCACTGTTTTCCCACAACTTCTACAGGAGAACAGGTCACTCTAAGGTTACCTATTGAAGCCTCTTTCTTCCCTGGAACACCTAAGCTGTGGAATTCTTTTCCTTTTCTGTTTCCTTCTTCATATAATCTTTATTCCTGCAAGAGTCAGTTAAACAAACACTTACGGAAATCAATTTCTACTTTCTTTGTCTATATTTATTTGACCTACGGTGGCCTTTACTGGGCTTTAGTATTATTTTTAACGGCTAATTCTTTCACGGACGAACATCAAGGTTGGGTCTTAAATAAGATATGGGAATGTGAAAGGAAGAGATAATAGACTGGAAAGTGTTTACAAACTTTTGGAGGAAGTGAAAAACCTGCCAGGTCATAGTTATTGGGAAAGACAACAAGGTAGAGAGTTCCAAAAGCTTCGAGGTGAAGGGAAAGAAACAAGTTATCCAAACGGCCTACCCTTGACTTGCCAATGTCCAGACAGTAATCATGTGACACAGCAGCTTGCCGGGTATTGCGTGGTCTAGCAAGTGGTGGGGGGCACACAAGCAGCCAGCTCTTGGGAGCAAAAGCCGAGGTAATACCTCTCGAAGAGGGAAATTGAACTAATATTACGGCATAGGGCAAGTGCCATGTATACACTATTAAAAAAAAGAATGTAATAAATCCCTCTGAAGACAAATGTTAGATATTAACTTTGTTCTTTAACATCATCTTATTTTAATTACACAGTTTCCTAACTCATGAGCCATTTAATCATTATAAAAAAAAGATTATTAAGCCTAAATTTCATTTTAGGAAATTTTAGAGGCTAACGATTTGAGCAAATTAAACTTAACCTAACCTAACCTAACCTAACCTAACCTAACCTAACCTAATCTTCACCAAATGAAATAAATATAATCTTCATCAAAGCTAATATTGTGTATTAGTATTATTTTCATACACAGCGAAGCACAACATAATTTTGATATTTGCAAGTCTCGAGTGAGAAGTGATATCTTTATTGTGAAATTCTAATATTTTGGGAGAAATATGAAGTATTTGGCATCATACTACAAGGAATTGTCTTATAGGTGAATGATGAAAATAAACCCCCAGACATATAAGTGACACCCTATTGTCAGTCTCATATAATGTTTCTGTTTATCATCTTAAAGACATTTATGTGACTACACTAATTTTTTTGACTTGGTTGACCTTGACCTATAACCTTTACACATAAGAGTAAAGGTTAAGGCTATATCTAATTATGGTAATAATTTTTCAATAGCAATATATTTTTTTCATTCTTTAGCCTGTCTGGACGACCAGAGATGAAGAAGTAATTCATTCTTGAGCTGCAGCATTTCATCGTTTCCTGCAAGCTAGTCTTGCATTACATGAGGGATTGTGTAATGAACACAGTTAGAAGGTGTACAGTTATATATGAAGATATTGTGATTAAGATGGATTTTCTTTTGTCTTTTTTCATCTACCACCAACAAGCACAAATCTAATTTCTATCCTTTATAAATTGTTCTTCGTTTAGTATCATTAAAACAAGAATTGGTTTATTATTTAGAATTATCTGACGGATTCATTTAGCTTTATTGCGATCATAATTTGATGAAATCTAAAGGTGTCGAAGAAATAGTCAAGATGGCGAATGGTGTTGATAGTGTAGTGAAGATGGCTAGAGATGTTGAAGGATCTAAATAGTTTCGAAATACCAATACTTTTTGAATCAATAAATCATTATAAATACTAATAAGACAAAAAAAAACTTTTGACGAATATTAGCCATTTTCAAGCATCGAAATAAAAATATATGAGGTAAATGGCTTTTGGGAAATCATTGTTGAATAATACACAATTACTTTGTGACAACATACAAACACACATACACAAACACACACACACACACACACACACACACACACACACACACAAAGCTAGAGAACATAGCATGAAATTAGGGCAATATTGTTCAAATATATTCAGAGAAGTAATTTTAAAGTTTATATAAGAGTGGTTGATGAATGGAATAAGAAGAATGATCGACAGCCATTTTCAAGCATCGAAATAAAAATATATGAGGTAAATGGCTTTTGGGAAATCATTGTTGAATAATACACAATTACTTTGTGACAACATACAAACACACATACACAAACACACACACACACACACACACACACACACACACACACACACACACACACACACACACACACACACACACACAAAGCTAGAGAACATAGCATGAAATTAGGGCAATATTGTTCAAATATATTCAGAGAAGTAATTTTAAAGTTTATATAAGAGTGGTTGATGAATGGAATAAGAAGAATTAGGTCATGGTTAAGGCAGACACCATACATAAATCTTACAAGTTGTATAATAGTACAGAATGTTCTAGAGATTTGGCCTGGCGAGTGTAGAACTCTCTCCTCACACAGTAAAAATAGGTAATTACACACTCACAGATTCAGAGGTTATCATGATGAAGGAGAGGTGAAAACTGAAGATTCAAATCAGAGAACAATAAGAAGCGTCATGATGAGATGGGAGAGGGAATTGGTGAATTGACAAATATAGTTTAATCTAAAACATGAACGGTAAATCACTTCGAGTGAAGAAAGTCAAGTGGAAAACATAGAAAATGAAAGACCAAAGAGAAGAATTTTGGACATCTGGGATAACATTTAATGTGAGGAAACACGATTTCACCAAATGAGCTTTTGTTAACGCTTCTGGTACAGTGTAAATACACACACACACACACACACACACACACACACACAGACACACACACATATATAAAATATATATATATATATATATATATATATATATATATATATAATATATATATATATATATATATATATATATATATATATATTATATTATTATTATTATTATACTTTGTCGCTGTCTCCCGCGTTTGCGAGGTAGCGCAAGGAAACAGACGAAAGAAATGGCCCAAACCCCCCCCCCCCCATACACATGCATATACATACGTCCACACACGCAAATATACATACCTACACAGCTTTCCATGGTTTACCCCAGACGCTTCACATGCCTTGCTTCAATCCACTGACAGCACGTCAACCCCGGTATACCACATCGCTCCAATTCACTCTATTCCTTGCCCTCCTTTCACCCTCCTGCATGTTCAGGCCCCGATCACACAAAATCTTTTTCACTCCATCTTTCCACCTCCAATTTGGTCTCCCTCTTCTCCTTGTTCCCTCCACCTCCGACACATATATCCTCTTGGTCAATCTTTCCTCACTCATCCTCTCCATGTGCCCAAACAACTTCAAAACACCCTCTTCTGCTCTCTCAACCACGCTCTTTTTATTTCCACACATCTCTCTTACCCTTACATTACTCACTCGATCAAACCACCTCACACCACACATTGTCCTCAAACATCTCATTTCAGCACATCCATCCTCCTGCGCACAACTCTATCCATAGCCCACGCCTCGCAACCATACAACATTGTTGGAACCACTATTCCTTCAAACATACCCATTTTTGCTTTCCGAGATAATGTTCTCGACTTCAACACATTCTTCAAGGCCCCCAGGATTTTCGCCCCCTCCCCACCCTATGATCCACTTCCGCTTCCATGGTTCCATCCGCTGCCAGATCCACTCCCAGATATCTAAAACACTTCACTTCCTCCAGTTTTTCTCCATTCAAACTCACCTCCCAATTGACTTAACCCTCAACCCTACTGTACCTAATAACCTTGCTCTTATTCACATTTACTCTTAACTTTCTTCTTCCACACACTTTTCCAAACTCAGTCACCAGCTTCTGCAGTTTCTCACATGAATCAGCCACCAGCGCTGTATCATCAGCGAACAACAACTGACTCACTTCCCAAGCTCTCTCATCCCCAACAGACTTCATACTTGCCCCTCTTTCCAAAACTCTTGCATTTACCTCCCTAACAACCCCATCCATAAACAAATTAAACAACCATGGAGACATCACACACCCCTGCCGCAAACCTACATTCACTGAGAACCAATCACTTTCCTCTCTTCCTACACGTACACATGCCTTACATCCTCGATAAAAACTTTTCACTGCTTCTAACAACTTTCCTCCCACACCATATATTCTTAATACCTTCCACAGAGCATCTCTATCAACTCTATCATATGCCTTCTCCAGATCCATAAATGCTACATACAAATCCATTTGCTTTTCTAAGTATTTCTCACATACATTCTTCAAAGCAAACACCTGATCCACACATCCTCTACCACTTCTGAAACCACACTGCTCTTCCCCAATCTGATGCTCTGTACATGCCTTCACCCTCTCAATCAATACCCTCCCAATATATATATATATATATATATATATATATATATATATATATATATATATATATATATATATATATATATATATTTCTTTCGTCTGTTTCCTTGCGCTACCTCGCAAACGCGGGAGACAGCGACAAAGTATAAAAAAAAAAAAAAAAAAAATATATATATATATATATATATGTATATATAATTATGTGTGTGTGTGTGTGTGTAGGGATAAACTTTAAGGCTGGCCGGGGTGTACTGGTGATGCCATTGACCTAAAATGTAAGTTCAAGCCCGTAGGCCGACCCTGCACTTAGCTTGAATCCTTTTGTGTTCACTATAATCTTTTTTACTACATCTCCTCTCCT
>NW_027265375.1:10000-20525 GCF_036320965.1 Panulirus ornatus
ATTCAATGATATTTCTCGTGGTACTGGAGTTAGAGTTAATAACTGAGATGGCATTATTAACTCTAATTCCAGTACCACGAGAAATATCATTGAATCTTCTATTATTAAATACACAAAGAATTATAAACCTTAAGGAAACAACATGGCGGTCAAAAATAAGCTTTAGGAATGAAGTTTATGAATGGAATATCAGTGAGACGATCCAAATGACGAATGAATGAGAGCGTTGTCAACATACAATATAAAAGGACATATTATGAATGGCAGCCAGGCAAGTAACGGCCCAACTGAATGGAAGGATTTAAAAGTTCGCGTTATATGACGAATTTTGATAGATTATCCAAATTTCCATTCCAGTTATGAAACTTAATGGTTGTGTTCAGTTCTAGAGACAAAGTTTAAAGGTTTGTGTTTCAAAGATGAACCACAAAGGATATCGTTAAATTAACTGACATTAAAATTTGTCAATTAAGTGAATCATTTTGTACAATAGTTGTAATTTGACAGAGTTAAAAGTTCGCATTTTCATTACAATTCTAATTCAAAAGTTTGAGCTTCAATGATGGTTTGCACAAGCTTAACGTACATTTAAGTTTTGTGTTTATATGACGTATCTTAAAGGACTCTGGTAAAATAACGCAGCTGGAAGGTTTACGTTCAAATGACGGTGTTTAAATGTTTATTGATGAATGGTAGATTTAAATGGACATATTTTAAGTTTGCGTTTTCATGAGCGACTTTAAACCTTGTGGTTGAATGTCAGAGTTTAAATGTTGGTATGTACAATGTTGACCAGATGGCGGTAGTGTGTAGACACAGCCATACCAGGTCGTATTTATCATCATTAAAGTCACCTTCCTTACTTACTTATGGCGGCGATGAAATTCACTGGTTCTTGATTGTGCACCAATTAACCTATCAGATAATGGTACAATGTTTGCCTGGTGTTGCATATATCACGTCTGTTGTTGAAACACAAGAATGCCAGGTGACTTTGGGAGTGGATGATAATGTAAAGATCAATATAAATGTGGGAAATCTTGAACCGCCATCACCAGACACAACACATGTTTGGATCTGGCGGGGGGAGGGACTTGCCTGTGACGTCACGATGCCCCGCCTCCAGCCTGGCGCCGCTGTGTGTGTGTGTGTGTGTGTGTGTATGTGTGTGTGTGTACTACTTTGAATATTATCACGTGAGTCTTTTGAGGATTGATTTGTACACTCATGTTGCCGTCTCTTAACTTTGTAAGTGTAAAATATGTTTTCACTCCTATGTGCGCTCACACACACACACACACACACATAACCTATAATATTATCTAGTATTTTCTTCAGACGGATATCTTACACCTTAATTATAAAAGCCAAAGAAAAATTCATAAAAACATATACATATATTTCCACACGTGTAGATATATGTTATGTATTGAAATGTGGCGGAAAAATGCCTTATATATTAACAAACGTGATTGAGGACGTAAAGAATCTGGTACAAACATAATGGTTATTGTGATAAATGATTTATTTATGATAAATATGTATTGTGTTGCATTATAATGGTTGTTCAGAACCAAGGTCTTTAAACCTGAATCAGTGAAATACTATCAGAAATAGAAAACCTGTTAAACATAAACATTTATTGTGATTAACCACAGAATATATTTTCTTCTGGGTATGTAAAATAAAATACAGTACAGGGAGCTAGTTTGAGGAAGAGTATTTCATATTTTAACAAAATATTTACCTGTAATAGCGTCCCTTATCTTTCGTCATCATTTCTTATGTTTACTATCAAGAAATGTCTTTTATCTAACATAAAAATTCTGTCTAGGTATTTGATTAATGGTGTCCAAGGATGAACTACATGCCACACGTGGTCAGGTCACAGTGGTGGTGGCCAGGTCAGTGGGCGGTGTGTGTGTGTGTGTGTGTGTGTGTAGCCCCTGGGTTCATGTTGGCCACAGCCACCCACCGGCCAGCAGGGCGGTAGTTTATAACTAAGACTGGTAGTTTCACATGCCACTTGGAGTGTCCCTCACTACAGAACTTGAGCAGCTCTTATCCTGAGGTGGAGCAGTTGATCCTCTCCACCAGGCTGGTACACTTGGTCTGCACCAGGTGGCTCCCTCCTTGTCATCCTGAGTGGTTGGTTGCTGTGTTGGATTTAATGACCATTGACTTGTGAAGGTCATTAGGCCAACCATCATTTTATCATCTGATAAAACATGAAGCAACGCCAAATATTACATGATCCACCTAAACTATTGAGAATAATGAAGTCTGATATTGTTACGTTACGTCATCCAATCTTGCCACTCACCTGTTACGGTAATCACGACTACATACATAGTGTTGTTACGACTGATATTACTGTATGTACTGTAGTAAAGTACTGTGGTTATGTGAACACCAGACGAGACCATCATTATGATGTGTCACCAACATGTATCTATAATGCTTCTATAACCAGCATGCTCAAGAAGGTTATAACAACATCATCCTTGTGTCACCAACATGTATCTATAATACTTCTATAACCAGCATGATCAAGAAGGTTATAACAACATTATCCTTGTGTCACCAACATGTATCTATAATACTTCTATAACCAGCATGATCAAGAAGGTTATAACAACATTATCCTTGTGTCACCAACATGTATCTATAATACTTCTATAACCAGCATGATCAAGAAGGTTATAACAACATTATCCTTGTGTCACCAACATGTATCTATAATACTTCTATAACCGGCACGATCAAGAAGGTTATAACAACATTATCCTTGTAGTTGTTGATATTTAGAGACAGAAGCAATACCTGGTGAACATTACTTCCTGGTTGGTGGCCGCCATAAATACCACCAGTGTTTATAAGCTCACACATCACCAGGGGTTAAGATATGGTGTTATCCCTCACTGCTCTATATAGCACCAGCCACGGTGGGTGGGTCCGCCTCCAGCTTATACCTCACTCCTACTCTTCTATATCCCTAACTTCCTTGTGATCATCTCACTTTGAATAACTAGATCTTCACATAACAGTTGTTTGTTGTTGTTGTTGTTGTTGTTGTTGTTGTTGTTGTTGTTACATGTTGTAGGTTTATGTTCTGCCACTGGACGACTCGTTCTCTGATCTTAACCAACAGATAAATGTTTGTGTAGAGATTCATCAGTTGTTTATCATACGGAGTCTGTAACACGTAAGTCTGTCTATCGTTCACTATACTGGATAGTAACTGGTAAAGGTTATTAAAGATATCTACACCAGAATCTGTGCCACACAACAAAACATACAAATCACGATATTTGCAACATGATAACATGTTTGACCATCAGCAGGTAAGGTCATCAAGCCGCACCATACATACGTCAGACAGTAACATCAGTTGTATAACAGGATGTATATATGTTGTTGGATTTAAGGGCTATCACCTAAAGGTCATGAAGCCAGAATGTGAACCATAAGTTCAACATAAAATGATGGTCCAGGTCCAGCAGGTAGCTGCATATGAAGCTATGAATGTCTGTCTTGATTACTGACGACGTAGAGGGAAGGGTTTGGCAGGAAGGGGAGTGTGGTGGAGTTTGCTGGAGGGTTCTCGGGAGTGTTGTGAAGAAGAGATAGAAAAACAGACTGAAAGGAGGAGGGTAACAAGTCCTTGGCCTCAACCCAGGTGCTACATTGTCAGTGAAGCAAGACATCTAAAATAATCGCCAGGTTGGTTGGTTATTTGGGCTTGTGGCTCATCAACAGCCAGGTTAAGGTCATACACACGCTCACTAAATATTTGGCCCATATAAGTAAGGTTTTCACCCCTATTGATTGCAAGGGTCATACCTGCGGTAAAGATCATGTTATAACCATCAATCGAATCATCTTGAACAGTTTTCCCAGGGGTTCAAGATAATTCTGAGACCGTACACGCTCTCACCCTGTTCGTACGACGAATGGTGCATTCAAACGGACAGCGACCTATGGAAGGTCATTAGGTCACTAATCATTTATATGTTCCACTTTAAAGTCACCTAACAATCCTTTCAACGTATTATTGTCTAAATGGTTGGGACAGTGAAATATAGGAAGGTGTACGTTCAAGGAAGACATATACAATGACAGAGTTACGTACAGCGACGACAAGTAGGACAGACAAACCTGAGAAATGGTTGTTGTTGATGGTGTGAACAGTATTATTATTATTACCACACATCACCAGCACACCTTTGATGGCACTCCTACACCTTCGTGGCTGCTGCACTCTACACAGGAGCAGGGGAAGGTAGACATCTTTAAGCAAGTACATTTCCGACGAGACTGTACTATTTCTCTCCGTCCTTTGAGAATGACACAGCCTTGCTAAGGACGACTTGTCACTGGTGGTGACACAGCTGACGGATGGAGTCCTGTTACACCTTGTGAATAATATAACCAAAACAGTAGACTGGCCAGGTTGACAAGCGTATTGTGCACTTCAACTGACTAATGATATGATCAAGAAAATTACAAACATAAATATCTATTGTAAGGATCAAATCAATGATGAAACAGATATAGTTAGAATGATTAATGAAACAGAGTGTGGGAAGTGACACAACTTTGTTATACTTGGTCACTTACAAATGATTAATACGAAAGCGTTAGGTATCGACCCGCAGGAGAACGTGTTTACAAATCTTTATAGAAGACATATCTATGTTAGATAAACGCCATATCAAGGAAATATCTTAACCTGGGACGTGTAACATCTGTGTGGAGAGACACAGCTTTGTAATATATGATCTACTCCACCGGTGAACTTTGACAACAGAGAGTTATACAACGCGTCGCTGGACAATATTCACCTAATACCTATAACGAATCTTTATATGGTATACAAGACATTTGTTGGAAGTAAACATAAGAAATGATGATAGGAGATAAGGAGAGGGAAAGTACATATTTTCTTAAATGCTGAATGAATCCTGTCTTAACCTGGTTATTTTGCGTTGGATTTCATTTTAGATATCCAGAGGATAATATATTCTGGGGCTTATAATTATGATGCTTTTAACATCTTTTTTCAATTTCTTATCATCTTTACTGGCTAAAAGGCCTTCGTTCTTAAGAACCATTTTGATGCAACACACTACATATTTATTATAAATCCTTTATCACATCAACTATCATGTTTGTACATTATTCTTTAAGTTGTCAGTCACATTCTTAAGTATATAACACATTCGTCTGACTCAAGTAGATACATATATCTCCATGTTTATATATATACATATGGTTCTTAATTTATTATCTTTTTATTCCAAGTTTAAGTGATCCTTGTAAAGAAGATAGTAATCATTACCTTGGATGACGTACCTGAGTCTTTATAACAGAAATAATGAACAACTCCTGATTGTTGAGGTTGTGCATACCGCTGGTTGAAGACCATTAGTTCACCAATGTTGTACTGGTAATGATAAAAGTCAACATGTATATAACTTTAATGTTTGACATATACTATGGATTCAGGCTTTATGACTGTTCATATGTTTTCAAATATACCAACATTACATTGACTCTATACGAAATACTACCATTAAATTGTTTGGTCATAAAGGAGATATTCTGATCACTCCAATAATACACATGTATGTTTACCTGGTACAAAGAGATCCGTCATATTTTAAAGTCCTGTGCCAGCCAGGCAGCCAGCCTCCCTAACAACAAACTACCTGTTAGCCAAGATCAGATAAAGAGCCGGGTTGAGGTGAGGGCCCGTACCAAGCATAGACCTAGCGACCTGTCATGGTACAGACCAGTCATATGGAGACCTGGTGAATCCAACAATTAGAAACATTCCATATTTGAGGAGACTTGGCAGGTCTAACTATGAACCAATTTCATCATGATCATATGATAAGACCCCGTGCCAATGCTGGGACAAATTGTAATATTGAATTGTATATCAATTTCATATTTCGATGGAATTAACAATAAAGATGAGTTGCCATAATTATGAGGAAACATGTCCACATTCACACTCACCAACCCTACCCAGACAACACGAGTCGTATTGATCATTTCTGAATTCATCGGACACATCCGGGAAGATACTTTTTTACCGTGTGTACTTTACTTTAAAGTTACGTTCATTGGATATAGAGCGAAACTAACTATCTGTATTACCAACAAAAATATAAAAATAAAATACAAAATATAGAATACAAAAATACAAAAATAAAAATATATAGATATCTATCTACTAATGACGTCACATCTGATGTCACTCGTAGTAATGGACACAAACTGGTGGGCAAACGTTTGACCTCAGATGAGGTGAAGTATTTTATCTTCAATATGATTGTTAACATGGAATAATGTACCAGTTAGAGTGGTTGGAAGCAGCATTATAAATACGTTTCACAATAAACTTGATGAATATTTACCTTCAAGTTCAAGACTAACATTATTTGCGACTCATCATTAGTCACACTGACAATATACAGGTTTATCTTTAGATTATCTGTATGTCTTCCACTACACTAATGTGTGAGTTCCTGATATCTTCCACTACACTAATGTGTGAGTTCCTGATATCTTCCACTACACTAATGTGTGAGTTCCTGATATCTTCCACTACAGTAATGTGTGAGTTCCTGATATCTTCCACTACACTAATGTGTGAGTTCCTGATATCTTCCACTACACTAATGTGTGTGAGTTCCTGATATCTTCCACTACACTAATGTGTGAGTTCCTGATATCTTCCACTACACTAATGTGTGAGTTCCTGATATCTTCCACTACACTAATGTGTGAGTTCCTGATATCTTCCACTACACTAATGTGTGAGTTCCTGATATCTTCCACTACACTAATGTGTGAGTTCCTGATATCTTCCACTATCACCATCAGCCTCGAAGTGACCCAGTGGTCCACTGCTGTATGGATACCTTTACATTCCTTTGTATAATGGAATGTTTGTAACAACACAGTAATTAATCACATCTGAGCAGTTGGGAATTTGACAAGGCATTATCAGCTCTACGTCCTATTGGCGGGCCATCATAGAGCTACAAGGCTGTAGTCATGTTTGTCTGTATGTTGATGACAGGGGCTTCCTCTCTTATGTGAATGGCTTCTAATCTCTGTAGTCTCCTGCGATCACTACAACTAGTAATGATTTTGATGTTATTCATTATAATCTCCCTCGTTAGTCTCGTTCCATGCTTTTGTTCATGATGATGTTTGATTCCACCTTCTTGTAAGTGGAGCGAGAGTCGGTGGCTCAGGCTGCAGGTGTACTGATCACCATCTTGAACTTAAATATGAAGTCTATATAGATGCAAACTGGCTGGCAAGTCAAAAATCTAAATTCTAAACACTGGCGCCTTACAAAGGAGAAACATTTCTTCAAGGGAAGAGAAAGATAAGTAATTACATACTAATATCCTAATCATGGTACCACGTCAGTCTCTCGTCCCCTTACACAAGTCATCAAGTCCAGTCTCTCCTTTGCCACTCCAAACCTCCAGCCTGACCCAGCAACACTGTGGTCTGCATGATGGAAGCACACATGAAATATTCACAAGAATTCCCCTCTCTAAACTTGCCTCCACAACTTTCTTTTATGCTTGTAGGTCCAAAGGTTGACGTCAGGCCTTAGCACAGACACCATTGAGATCACCAGCCGGTCATATGTATACTGTAAACACATAATGACAAAGGAAAACATACTTACGATTACGTACATACATGCACGTATAACCTTAATGGTCAGGTCAAAGGTCATGCCATCGATACAAACTTTTCACTGCCTCTAACAACTTGCCTCCTACACCATATATTCTTAATACCTCCCACAAAGCGTCTCTATCAACTCTATCATATGCCTTCTCCAGATCCATAAATGGTACAAACAAATCCATTTGTTTTTCTAAGTACTTCTCGCATACATTCTTCAAAGCAAACACCTGATTCCCACATCCTCTACCACTTCTGAAATCACACTGTTCTTCCCCAATCTGATACTCTGTACATGCCTTCACCCTCTCAATCAATACCCTCCCATATAATTTCCCAGGAATACTCAACAAAGTTATACCTCACCTTTGTCCCCTTTGCCTTTGTACAATGGCACTATGCAAGCATTCCGCCAATCCTCAGGCACCTCACCATGAATCATACATTGAATAACCTTACCAACCAGTCAACAATACAGTCACCCCCTTTTTTAATAAATTCCACTGCATTGCTATCCAAACCCGCTGCCTTGCTGGCTTTCATGTATAATCCCTGGGGATAGGGGAGAAAGAATACTTCGTGCGTATTCCCTGCGTGTTGTATAAGGCGACTAAAAGGGAAGGGAGTCGAGGGCTGGAAATCCTCCCCTATCGTTTTTTCTTTTCTTTTTTTAATTTTCCAAAAGAAGGAGCAAAGAAGGGGGCCAGGTGAGGATATTCACCCAAAGGCCCAGTCCTCTGTTCTTAACGCTACCTTGCTAAGGCGGGAAATGGCGAATAGTATGAAAGAAAAGAAAAATATATATATAAAGTATGAATTAAGTGTGCGGGGTGGCGACGAGAATGAATAAAGACAGTAAGTATGAAGTACATACATGTGTATATAAGTATATGTATGTGTATGTATGAATATGTATAGGTTCAAATGCATAGGGGCGTTTCTGCACGTGTATGCGTATACATGTGTATGTGGGCGGGTTGGCCCATTCTTTCGTGTGATTCCTTTTGCTGCCTCGCTAACGCGGGATACAGCGAGAAATTATAATCAAATAAAGTATACAAGTAATGGGAGTGTGTGTTTGTGGTAGTAGTGCGTGGGTGTGTTAAGCGTGGAAAGGAAGGCCCGTTAAAGTCCTTATTTGTAGACTGGAGGTTTAAAAACGGGGTTTAACGGGCCTCGGTGCCTCTATATATGGTGGAATACGTGCTTGCCATTGGTTCACAATGATCTAACAATGAGCGGGCTGCATTTGATATAGTTTGATAAGTTGTAAGGGTGACATTCCTATGTATTGTTTGGGAAAAGTATCAGTAATTTGGTAATGTCGTCTTCGGTGGCGCGAGCGCGTTTTGTGTACAAGCAGACACAAACTCCCTTCCTATTGGCTGAAGGAAAGCCATAAGCTCCGCCCACCCTGCCTCAATTGATCCGGATGAAGGTTGAAACGCAATTTTATACAATCATCTCTATGTGATGTCTCCATGGTTGTTTAATTTGTTTATGGATGGGGTTGTTAGGGAGGTAAATGCAAGAGTCCTGGAAAGAGGGGCAAGTATGAAGTCTGTTGGGGATGAGAGAGCTTGGGAAGTGAGTCAGTTGTTGTTCGCTGATGATACAGCGCTGGTGGCTGATTCATGTGAGAAACTGCAGAAGCTGGTGACTGAGTTTGGTAAAGTGTGTGGAAGAAGAAAGTTAAGAGTAAATGTGAATAAGAGCAAGGTTATTAGGTACAGTAGGGTTGAGGGTCAAGTCAATTGGGAGGTGAGTTTGAATGGAGAAAAACTGGAGGAAGTGAAGTGTTTTAGATATCTGGGAGTGGATCTGGCAGCGGATGGAACCATGGAAGCGGAAGTGGATCATAGGGTGGGGAGGGGGCGAAAATTTTGGGAGCCTTGAAAAATGTGTGGAAGTCGAGAACATTATCTCGGAAAGCAAAAATGGGTATGTTTGAGGAATGGTGGTTCCAACAATGTTGTATGGTTGCGAGGCGTGGGCTATGGATAGAGTTGTGCGCAGGAGGATGGATGTGCTGGAAATGAGATGTTTGAGGACAATGTGTGGTGTGAGGTGGTTTGATCGAGTAAGTAACGTAAGGGTAAGAGAGATGTGTGGAAATAAAAAGAGCGTGGTTGAGAGAGCAGAAGAGGGTGTTTTGAAATGGTTTGGGCACATGGAGAGAATGAGTGAGGAAAGATTGACCAAGAGGATATATGTGTCGGAGGTGGAGGGAACGAGGAGAAGAGGGAGACCAAATTGGAGGTGGAAAGATGGAGTGAAAAAGATTTTGTGTGATCCGGGCCTGAACATGCAGGAGGGTGAAAGGAGGCAAGGAATAGAGTGAATTGGAGCGATGTGGTATACAGGGGTTGAACGTGTCTGACAGTGGATTGAATCAAGGCATGTGAAGCGTCTGGGGTAAACCATGGAAAGCTGTGTAGGTATGTATATTTGCGTGTGTGGACGTGTGTATGTACATGTGTATGGGGGGGGGGTTGGGCCATTTCTTTCGTCTGTTTCCTTGCGCTACCTCGCAAACGCGGAGACAGCGACAAAGTATAAAAAAAAAAAAAAAAAAAAAAAAATAAGATAGAGCTTGCTGTGTGTCCATGGTTCCATAAGATACATACAAAGAAAAATACACATATCACAAAAAGCACACGATGATAGGCACAGAAGGTACAATGGCTACTTTAACGTCATCTGACCCGGATATATATAGAATGCTCCTATGTATACATCATCTTTCTTGCCATTCGAGATGGTTCTTGCGCTCCTGTCTATCGGCCACGTGTTAACCACGTGG
>NW_027265376.1:0-10907 GCF_036320965.1 Panulirus ornatus
GTATTACCAGGCTGGCCGAATCTATTCTCTTCAAATATGACACTTTTCTTTGATTACTACTTGTACCATATTCACACTTTCATAATTAATGCCATTAAGAATTGTGTTCTTGCAGTTTTTTCGTTAGTTATTAGACATTTTTACTGTTTTTTGATGTTTACGTGTTGACATTAACCAGTGCCAAGTTATACTGTAGTCTCATCAAGTCCAGTTCCCTTTCGAATGATATATTTATAATTACCAATATTTCATTTTCAGAATCATTTTCATGATGGTAAGAAATTTTTTTTATTAAACATCACTTTCAAAAAAATCATCTTGACAATGCTATTTTTGACTTTTGATTATCAAATGTGTACCTTTATATGCCCATGGCATTACTTGTCCTGTATTGATTTTTCATTGTTACTGTCACTGCTCTGTCACTTTCATGTCACATTCACTCTTTCATAGCATTCAAAAGTGTAAAAGTTTGAGAACTGGCCTTTGCTTTATCTTTTGTATTATTAATGGTCCCACTGTACACAGTAAGTTCGAGTTCTGAAGATTTTTAAACTGATTTAACTTTCCATTTTACATCAGATGTAATATATTTATGGCTTTTTGTTACATCTCAGCTATCACAAGCGCATAGCACATTTTTAGTCACCTTAATGCCTACTGTAATGATAACACTGAAAAGTGTGTAAAATGTGACAAAGTAAACATCACAGAATTATGATGAAATGCTTCATGGGAAGTAACAGAAAGGGAAATCTATTTTGTTACTTTTAACAGATACCCATCTCCATCTTTGCCTACTGATGCTTAGTTTGCTAGCAAAGCATACTAAAGGCTCCCCTAAATCACACACAGTGCCTCCTCTGGTGCCACCAATGAATTTCCTTTTTTATTTTCTTTATGTTTCAGTATAATACTAAAGCTACTTTGTATTTGAGAACAGTACAGGAACAGTGCAAATTGGTCATTTAACCCATTCATCGTGGATGGGGTTCATGCATCAAAAAATTTTTTTAATTACGTGTAGGACATATACCTTAATAATTCGATTTTGGTGACTGCCTCAAATCATAATATATAGCTGTTAATACTTGTAGTATGTTGTCATTCAGTATTTCTGCCTCTCTAACATGTGGACTACTGGCATTCTGTCCACAACCATGCAATTTCACTATGTCATATGTAACACTTGACTACACTTAACTCACGCAGCTCATTCTTCGTAACTCTAGATTTTCCTGCAAGGAGCACTATGTGCAAGCTCTGCCTTTTGGCGAAATGGTAGGAGCAATCGATAGAAGTAATAGGTAGGAACATTTAGGCAGGATTAGTAGGTAGAGACATTAGGTAGAAGCAATAGGTAGGAGAATTGAATAGAAGTGGTCATCGGGAACATTAGATAGAAACCTCTGCAAACACTGCACTAGACTTGCCCTCTGCCAGTGGCCTGTTAAGGATGAGGCACTGAAGGCTAAGAACCAGTCAGGGGGCTGGATGTGGATAGGGAGCTATGGTTTTGGTGCAATATACATGACAGCTAGGGATTGAGTGTGAACAAATGTGGCCTTTTTTATTTGTTTCTTGGCGTTCCCATGCTAAAGCAGGGGATAGCGATGCTGTTTCCTGTGGGCACATTGGCGCCAGGAATGGATGAAGACAAGCAAGTATGAATATGTATATATATATATATATATATATATATATATATATATATATATATGTATATATATATATATATATATATATATATATATATATATATATATATATATATATATATATATATATATATTTATATATATATATATATCCCTGGGGATAGGGGATTAAGAATACTTCCCACGTATTCCCAGCGTGTCGTAGAAGGCGACTAAAAGGGGAGGGAGCAGGGGGCTGAAAATCCTCCCCTCTCGGTTTTTTTTTTAATTTTCCAAAAGAAGGAACAGAGAATTGGGCCAGGTGAGGGTATTCCCTCAAAGGCCCAGTCCTCTGTTCTTAACGCTACCTCGCTAATGCGGGAAATGGCGAATAGTTTGAAAGAAAGAAAGAAAGAATATATATATATATATATATATATATATATATATATATATATATATATATATATATATATATATATATTTTTTTTTATACTTTGTCGCTGTCTCCCGCGTTTGCGAGGTAGCGCAAGGAAACAGACGAAAGAAATGGCCCAACCCCCCCCCCATACACATGTACATACACACGTCCACACACGCAAATATACATACCTACACAGCTTTCCATGGTTTACCCCAGACGCTTCACATGCCTTGATTCAATCCACTGACAGCACGTCAACCCCTGTATACCACATCGCTCCAACTCACTCTATTCCTTGCCCTCCTTTCACCCTCCTGCATGTTCAGGCCCCGATTACACAAAATCTTTTTCACTCCATCTTTCCACCTCCAATTTGGTCTCCCTCTTCTCCTCGTTCCCTCCACCTCCGACACATATATCCTCTTGGTCAATCTTTCCTCACTCATTCTCTCCATGTGCCCAAACCATTTCAAAACACCCTCTTCTGCTCTCTCAACCACGCTCTTTTTATTTCCACACATCTCTCTTACCCTTACGTTACTTACTCGATCAAACCACCTCACACCACACATTTTCCTCAAACATCTCATTTCCAGCACGTCCATCCTCCTGCGCACAACTCTATCCATAGCCCACGCCTCGCAACCATACAACATTGTTGGAACCACTATTCCTTCAAACATACCCATTTTTGCTTTCCGAGATAATGTTCTCGACTTCCACACATTTTTCAAGGCTCCCAAAATTTTCGCCCCCTCCCCCACCGTATGATCCACTTCCGCTTCCATGGTTCCATCCACTGACAGATCCACCCCCAGATATCTAAAACACTTCACTTCCTCCAGTTTTTCTCCATTCAAACTCACCTCCCAATTGACTTGACCCTCAACCCTACTGTACCTAATAACCTTGCTCTTATTCACATTTATATATATATATATATATATATATATATATATATATATATATATAATTTTTTTTTTTTTTTTTTTCAAACTATTCGCCATTTCCCGCATTAGCGAGGTAGCGTTAAGAACAGAGGACTGGGCCTTTTTCGGAATATCCTCACCTGGCCCCCTCTGTTCCTTCTTTTGGAAAATTAAAAAAAAAAAAAAAAAATATATATATATATATATATATATATATATATATATATATATATATATATATATATATATATATATATATGTATATCTCTTTTTAATCTATTCACCATTTCCGCGTTAGCGAGGTAGCGTTAGGAACAGAGGACTGGGCCTTTTTTGGAATATCCTCACCTGGCCCCCTCTGTTCCTTCTTTTGGAAAATTAAAGAAAAAACGAGAGGGAAGGATTTCCAGCCGCCCGCTCCCTCCCCTTTTAGTCGCCTTCTACGACACGCAGGGAATACATGGGAAGTATTCTTGTATGGTTGCGAGGCGTGGGCTATGGATAGAGTTGTGCGCAGGAGGATGGATGTGCTGGAAATGAGATGTTTGAGGACAATGTGTGGTGTGAGGTGGTTTGATCGAGTGAGTAACGTAAGGGTAAGAGAGATGTGTGGAAATAAAAAGAGCGTGGTTGAGAGAGCAGAAGAGGGTGTTTTGAAGTGGTTTGGGCACATGGAGAGGATGAGTGAGGAAAGATTGACCAAGAGGATATATGTGTCGGAGGTGGAGGGAGCAAGGAGAAGAGGTAGACCAAGTTAGAGGTGGAAAGATGGAGTGAAAAAGATTTTGTGTGATCAGGGCCTGAACATGCAGGAGGGTGAAAGGAGGGCAAGGAATAGAGTGAGTTGGAGCGATGTGGTATACCGGGGTTGACGTGCTGTTGGTGGATTGAATCAGGGCATGTGAAGCGTCTGGGGTAAACCATGGAAAGCTGTGTAGGTATGTATATTTGCTGTGTGTGGACGTATGTATATACATGTGTATGGGGGGGGGTTGGGCCATTTCTTTCGTCTGTTTCCTTGCGCTACCTCGCAAACGCGGGAGACAGCGACAAAGTATAAAAAAAAAGAAAAATATATATATATATATATATATATATATATATATATATATATATATATATATATATATATAGGTTAGAGGATGTGTGGATCAGGTGTTTGCTTTGAAGAATGTATGTGAGAAATACTTAGAAAAGCAAATGGATTTGTATGTAGCATTTATGGATCTGGAGAAGGCATATGATAGAGTTGATAGAGATGCTCTGTGGAAGGTATTAAGAATATATGGTGTGGGAGGAAAGTTGTTAGAAGCAGTGAAAAGTTTTTATCGAGGATGTAAGGCATGTGTACGGGTAGGAAGAGAGGAAAGTGATTGGTTCTCAGTGAATGTAGGTTTGCGGCAGGGGTGTGTGATGTCTCCATGGTTGTTTAATTTGTTTATGGATGGGGTTGTTAGGGAGGTAAATGCAAGAGTTTTGGAAAGAGGGGCAAGTATGAAGTCTGTTGGGGATGAGAGAGCTTGGGAAGTGAGTCAGTTGTTGTTCGCTGATGATACAGCGCTGGTGGCTGATTCATGTGAGAAACTGCAGAAGCTGGTGACTGAGTTTGGAAAAGTGTGTGGAAGAAGAAAGTTAAGAGTAAATGTGAATAAGAGCAAGGTTATTAGGTACAGTAGGGTTGAGGGTCAAGTCAATTGGGAGGTGAGTTTGAATGGAGAAAAACTGGAGGAAGTGAAGTGTTTTAGATATCTGGGAGTGGATCTGGCAGCAGATGGAACCATGGAAGCGGAAGTGGATCATAGGGTGGGGGAGGGGGCAAAAATCCTGGGGGCCTTGAAGAATGTGTGGAAGTCGAGAACATTATCTCGGAAAGCAAAAATGGGTATGTTTGAAGGAATAGTGGTTCCAACAATGTTGTATGGTTGCGAGGCATGGGCTATGGATAGAGTTGTGCGCAGGAGGATGGATGTGCTGGAGATGAGATGTTTGAGGACAATGTGTGGTGTGAGGTGGTTTGATCGAGTGAGTAACGTAAGGGTAAGAGAGATGTGTGGAAATAAAAAGAGCGTGGTTGAGAGAGCAGAAGAGGGTGTTTTGAAGTGGTTTGGGCACATGGAGAGGATGAGTGAGGAAAGATTGACCAAGAGGATATATGTGTCGGAGGTGGAGGGAACAAGGAGAAGAGGTAGACCAAATTGGAGGTGGAAAGATGGAGTGAAAAAGATTTTGTGTGATCGGGGCCTGAACATGCAGGAGGGTGAAAGGAGGGCAAGGAATAGAGTGAATTGGAGCGATGTGGTATACCGGGGTTGACGTGCTGTCAGTGGATTGAATCAGGGCATGTGAAGCGTCTGGGGTAAACCATGGAAAGCTGTGTAGGTATGTATATTTGCGTGTGTGGACGTATGTATATACATGTGTATGGGGGGGGGCCATTTCTTTCGTCTGTTTCCTTGCGCTACCTCGCAAACGCGGGAGACAGCGACAAAGTATAATAAAAAGATAATAATAAAAATAATATATATATATATATATGCGGAGGTAGGGGGCTGTCATGTCATGTGTGGTGGGGTGGCAGCGGGAATAAATAAAGGCAGCAGGTATGAATTATGTACATGTGTATATATGTATATGTCTGTGTATGTATATGTTGAAAAGTGTAGGTATGTATAAGTGCGTGTGTGGATCCTTGCGCTGCCTAACAAACGCAGGCGACAGTGACAAAGTACAATATGAATATGAATAGATAATTTGAAGTTGTACGCAGGAGGATGGATGAGCTGGAAATGAGATGTTTGAGGACAACGTGTGGTGTGAGGTGGTTTGATCGAGTAAGTAACGTAAGGGTAAGAGAGATGTGTGGAAATAAAAAGAGCGTGGTTGAGAGAGCAGAAGAGGGTGTTTTGAAATGGTTTGGGCACATGGAGAGAATGAGTGAGGAAAGATTGACCAAGAGGATATATGTGTCGGAGATGGAGGGAACGAGGAGAAGTGGGAGACCAAATTGGAGGTGGAAAGTTGGAGTGAAAAAGATTTTGTGTGATCGGGGCCTGAACATGCAGGAGGGTGAAAGGAGGGCAAGGAATAGAGTGAATTGGATCGATGTGGTATACTGGGGTTGACGTGCTGTCAGTGGATTGAATCAGGGCATGTGAAGCGTCTGGGGTAAACCATGGAAAGCTGTGTAGGTATGTATGTATATTTGCATGTGTGGACGTATATATATACATGTGTATGGGGGTGGGCTGGGCCATTTCTTTCGTCTGTTTCCTTGCGCAACCTCGCAAACGCGGGAGACAGCGACAAAGTATAATAAAGAAATAAAAAAAAATAAAATATATATATATATATATATATATATATATATATATATATATATATATATATTTTTTTTTTTTTTTTTAAACTATTCGCCATTTCCCGCGTTAGCGAGATAGCGCTAAGAACAGAGGACTGGGCCTTTTTTGGAATATCCTCAACTGGCCCCCTCTGTTCCTTCTTTTGGAAAATTTAAAAAAAAAACGAGAGGGGAGGATTTCCAGCCCCCCGCTCCCTCCCCTTTTAGTCGCCTTCTACGACACGCAGGGAATACGTGGGAAGTATTCATAATCCCCTATCCCCAGGGATAATATATATATATATATATATATATATATATATATATATATATATATATATATATATATATATATATACTGCTCAGTATTGATTTAAGGGCATTAAACTTCATGATTTTATATTTGTGAAATCAAAGACTTTTTGAATAGTTCATAAAGATATTTTCTTTCAGCAGATGAGAGGGAGGTCAGATATTCTGTCATCTCTGGCTTCGTTTTCCTTAGGTTCTTTGCACCTGCTATTCTTCACCCAAAACTGTTTGACCTCACCACAGAACAGATTGTAAGTTTAAGAATTGTTTCAGTTTTTTAACAGTATCCTCAGAAATTTCAGTTTTAAGGTTAATTTATTTTTTTGATTCAATTTTTATACCTTTACCACTTACATTGCTGTCATCATTGATGGTATTCTAAGGACTGCTCCCATCATCACATTACAATTAAAAGCATCTTACCTCTGTTTAAAATACCGGCTGATATTTGCTCTACCTGTTATCTATAGACGTCATTACAACCCCACCACCGAAGCTGGAATTAATATCACCCTTACTTAGTGATCCACTAAACATCAAAGAGAGATCAATACATTATCTAGCGCAAGATATTAGATGTGCGCATTCACAATCATAATTAATTTTAAAATGAAAATATTTATTGGTATGAGTATTCATATTATTAGTGCAAAGTGGCAAATGTATGAAAATACACATATATTATTTATAAATTTTATTATACTTGACCACTGTTTCCTGTATCAGCAAGGTAGCACAAGGAAACAGACGAAGAATGGCCCATCCACTCATATATGCATATATATACATAAACGCCCATACACGCACATATACAGACGTATACACATCAGTGCATGCATACATATACAGACACATACATAAATTTATTTATTTATTATACTTAGTCGCTGTCTTCAGTGTTAGCGAGGTACCACAAGGAAACAGACGAAAGAATGACCCAAAACATCCACATACACATGCATATACATAAATGCCCACACACGCACATATACATACTTATACATTTCAGCGTATACATACATATACATTATTTATTATTTATTTATTAATTTTACTGTGTTTGCTGTCTCCTGCGTTAGCTGGGTAGTGCAAGGAAACAGACGAAAGAATGGCCCAACCCACCGACATACACAGGTTTATACATACATGTCCACACACGCAAATATACATACCTATACATCTCAGCGTATACATATATATACACACTGACATATACATATATACACATGTACATAATTCATACTGTCTGCCTTTATTCATTCCCATCGCCACCCCACCACACATGAAATAACAACCTGCTCCCCCTGCATGTGCGCGAGGTAGCATTAGGAAAAGACAACAAAGGCCACATTCATTCACACTCAGTCTCTAGCTGTCATGTATAATGCACTGAAACCACAGCTCCCTTTCCACATCCAGGCCCCACAGAACTTTCCTTAGTTTACCCCAGACACTTCACACGCCCTGGTTCAATCCATTGACAGCACGTCGACCCCGGTATACCACATCGTTCCAATTCACTTTATTCCTTGCACAGCTTTCACCCTCCTGCATGTTCAGGCCCTGATCACTCAAAATCTTTTTCACTCCATCTTTCCACCTCCAATTTGGTCTCCCACTTCTCCTCGTTCCTTCCACCTGACACATATATCATCTTGGTCAATCTTTCTTCACTCATTCTATCCATGTGACCAAACCATTTCAAAATACCCTCTACTGCTTTCTCAACCACACTCTTTTTATTACCACACATCTCTCTTACCCAATTATTACTTACTTGATCAAACCACCTCACACCATATATTGTCCTCACACATCTCATTTCCAACACATCCACCCTCCTCCACACAACTCTATCTATAGCCCAGGCCTCGCAACCATATAACATTTTTGGAACCACTATTCCTTCAATCATACCCATTTTTGCTTTTCGAGATGATGTTCTCGACTTCCACACATTCTTCAACGCTCCCAGAACTTTCGCCTCCTCCCCCACCTTATGATTCACTTCTGCTTCCATGGTTCCATCCGCTGCCAAATCCACTCCCAGATATCTAAAACACTTCACTTCCTCCAGTTTTTCTCCATTCAAACTTACCTCCCAATTGACTTGGCCCTCAACCCTACTGTACCTAATAACCTTGCTCTTATTCACATTTACTCTCAGCTTTCTTCTTTCACATACTTTACCAAACTCAGTCACCAGCTTCTGCAGTTTCTCACACGAATCAGCCACCAGCGCTGTATCATCAGCAAACATCAACTGACTTGCATCCGAAGCTCTCTCATCCATAACAGACTGCATACTTGCCCCTCTTTCCAAAACTCTTGCATTCACCTCCCTAACAACTCCATCCATAAACAAATTACACAACCATGGAGACATCACACACCCCTGCCGCAAACCAACATTCACCAAAAAACAATTACTTTCCTCTCTTCCTACACGTACACATGCCTTACATCCTTAATAAAAACTTTTCACTGCTTCTGACAACTTGCCTATCACACCATATATTCTTAATACCTTCCACAGAGCATCTCTATCAACTCTATCATATGCCTTCTCCAGATCCATAAATGCTACATACAAATCCATTTGCTTTTCTAAGTATTTCTCACATACATTCTTCAAAGCAAACACCTGATCCACGCATCCTCTACCACTTCTGAAACCACACTGCTCTTCCCCAATCTGATGCTCTATACATGCCTTCACCCTCTCAGTCAATACCCTCCCATATAATTTCCCAGGAATACTCAACAAACCTATGCCTCTGTAATTTGAGCACTCACTTTTATCCCCTTTGCCTTTGTACAATGGCACTATGCAAGCATTCCGCCAATCCTCAGGCACCTCATCATGAGTCATATATACATTTAATATCCTTACCAACCAGTCAACAATACAGTCACCCCATTTTTTGATAAATTCCACTGCGATGCCATCTAAACCCGATGCCTTGCCGGCTTTCATCTTCCGCAAAGCTTTTACTACCCCTTCTCTGTTTACCAAATCATTCTCCCTAACCCTCTCACTTTGCACACCACCTTGACCAAAACACCCTATATCTGCCACTCTGTCATCAAACACATTCACCAAACCTTCAAAATACTCACTCCATCTCCTCCTCACATCACCACTACTTATTATCGTCTCCCCATTAGCCCCCTTCACTGAAGTTCCCATTTGTTCCTTTGTCTTGCACACTTTATTTACCTCCTTCCGAAACATCTTTTTATTTTCCCCAGAAACTTAATGATACTTTCTCACCCTAACTCTCATTTGCCCTCTTTTTCACCTCTTGAATGATAGTCTCTCACCCCAACTCTCATTTGCCCTCTTTTTCACCTCTTGCACCTTTCTCTTGACCTCCTGCCTCTCTTTTATACATCTCCCAATCATTTGCATTATTTCCCAGCAAAAATCATCCAAATGCCTCTCTCTTCTCTTTCACTAATAATCTTACTTCTTCATCCCATCACTCACTACCCTTTCTAATCTTCCCACTTCATCATCCCACCACTCACTACCCTTTCTAATCTGCCCACCTCCCACGCTTCTCTTGCCACAAGTATCTTTTGCGCAAGCCATCACTGCTTCCCTAAATACATCCCATTCCTCCCCCACTCCCCTTACATCCTTTGTTCTCACCTTTTTTTCATTCTGTACTCAGTCTCTCCTGGTACTTCCTCACACAAGTCTCCTTCCCAAGCTCACTTACTCTCACCACTCTCTTCACCCCAACATTCTGTCTTCTGAAAACCTCTACAAATCTTCACCTTCACCTCCACAAGATAATGATCAGACATCCCTCCAGTTGCACCTCTCAGCACATTAACATCCAAGTCTCTCTTTCACGTGCCTATCAATTAACACGTAATCCAATAACGTTCTCAGGCCATCTCGCCTACATACATACGTATATTTATGTATATCTCTTTTTTAAACCAGGTATTCCCAATCACCAGTCCTTTTTCAGCACATAGATCTACAAGCTCTTCACCATTTCCATTTACAACACTGAACACCCCATGTACACCATTTACTGCCTCAATTGTATACATGTATACACATATTCATATTCATACTTGCTGCCTTCATCCATTCCTGTTGCCACCCTGCCCCACATGAAACAGTAGCCCCCTCCCCCCACATGCACATGAGGTAGCGCGAGGAATAGACAACAAAGGCCACATTTGTTCACACTCAGTCTCTAGCTTTCATGTTTAATGCACTGAAACCACACCTCCCTTTCTACATCCAG
>NW_027265377.1:0-14302 GCF_036320965.1 Panulirus ornatus
ATATATATAATATATATATATATATATATATATATATATATATATTGCGTGTTATCCCTGGGGATAGGGGAGAAAGAATACTTCCACGTATTCCCTGCGTGTCGTAGAAGGCGACTAAAAGGGAGGGAGCGGGGGGGCTGGAAATCCTCCCCTCTCGTTTTTTTTTTAATTTTCCAAAAGAAGGAACAGAGAATTGGGCAAGGTGAGGGTAGTCCCTCTAAGGCCCAGTCATCTGTTCTTAACGCTACCTCGCTAATGCGGGAAATGGCGAATAGTTTGAAAGAAAAAAAGATATATATATATATATATATATATATATAATATATATATATATATATATATATATATATATATATATATATATATAGTATATATTTTTTTTTCATCATACTTTGTCGCTGTCTCCCGCGTTAGCGAGGTAGCACAAGGAAACAGACTAAAGAATGGCCCAACCCACCCACATACACATGTATATACATACACGTCCACTCACGCACACATATAAACCTGTACATTTCAACGTATACATATATATACATCCACAGACATATACACATATACACATGTACATAGTTCATACTTGCTGCCTTTATTCATTCCCGTCGCCTCCCCCCCCCCCCCACACACACATGAAATGACACACCCTCTCCCTACACGCCCGCGAGGTAGTACTAGGAAAAGACATCAAAGGCCACATTCGTTCACCCTCAGTCTTTAGCTGTCATATGTAATTCACCGGAACCACAACTCTCTTTCCACATCCAGGTCCCACAAAACTTTCCATGGTTTACCCCGGACGCTTCACACGCCCTGGTTCAATCCATTGACAGCACGTCGACCCTTGTATATCACATCATTCCGATTTACTCTATTCTTGCACGCCTTTCACCCTCCCACGTGTTCAGACGGCGATCACTCAAAATCTTTTACACTACATCCTTACACCTCCAATTTGGTCTCCCACTTCTCCTTTCCCTCCACCTCTGACACATATATCCTCTTGGTCAATCTTTCCTCACTCATTCTTTCCATGTGACTAAACCAATTCAATACATCCTCTTCTGTTCTCTCAACCACACTCATTTCATTACCACACATCTGTCTCACCCTTTCATTGCTTACTCGATCAAACCAACTCAACCACATATTGTCCTCAAACATCTCATTTCTAACACATCCACTTTCATCCGCAAAGCCCTATCTATAATAGGCTCACGTCTCGCAACAATATAAGATAGTTGGAATTACTATTCCTTCAAAATACCCATTTTGCTTGCCGAGATAATATTCTCGCCTTCCACACATTCTCCAACGCTCCCATAACTTTCGCAACCTCCCCCACCCTGTGCCTCACTTCCGCTTCCATGGTTCCATCCGCTGCCAAATCCACTCCCAGATATGTAGAACAGTTTACGAAACTCAGTCACCAGTTTTTGCAGTTCACACTCGAATCAGTCACCAGTGCTATATCATCAGCGAACAACAACTAACTCACTTCCCAAGCCCTTTCATCTGCAATAGACTGCATACGTACTCCTCTCTCCAAAACTCTTGCATTCACCTTCCTAACAACCCCATCAATAAACAAATTATACAACCATGGGGACATCACGCAACCCTGCCGCAAACCGACATTCACTGAGAACCAATCACTTTCATCTCTTCCTACTCGTACACATGTCTTACATCCTCGATAAAAACTTTTCACAGCTTCCAGGAACTTGCCTCCCACCCCATTCACTCTTAATTCCTTCTATAGGGCATCTCTATCAGCTCTATCGTATGCCTTCTCCATGTCCATAAATGCTACATGCAATTCCATTTGTTTTTCTAAGTATTTCTCACATACAATCCAAAGCAAACAACCGATCCACACATCCTCTACCACTTCTGAAATCACGCTACTGTTCCCCAGTCTGATATTCTGTACATGCCATCACCCTCTCAATCAATACCCTCCCATATAATTTTACAGGAATACTCAACAAACTTATACCTCTGTAATTTCAACACTCACCTTTATCCCCTTTGCCTTTGTATAATGGCACTATGCATGAGTTCCGACAATCCTCAGGCACTCACCATGAGTCATACATAAACTGAATATCCTTACCAACCAGTCAACAACACCGTCACCCCCGTTTTTTTATTTATTCCACTACAATACCATCAACCCCGCAGCCTTGCCGGCTTTCATATTCCGCAAAGCTTTCACTGCCTCTTTGCTGTTTTCTAAATCATTCTCCCTAACCCTTTCACTTCGCACAACACCTCGAAGAAAACACCCTAAAATTGCCACTCTATCATCTAACACATTCAAGAAACCTTCAAAATACTCACTCCTCATTAACCCCCTTCACCGATGTTCCCATTTGCTCTCCTGTCTTACGCACTTTAGATAACTCCTTACAAAACATCTTTTTATTCTCCCTAAAATTTAATGATGCTCTCTCTCTCATTTGCCCACTTTTTCACCTCTTGCACCTTTCTCTTGACCTCCTGCCTCATTCTTTTATAATTCTCCCTGTCATATGCACTATTTCCCTGCAAAATCATCCAAATGCCTCTCTCTTCTCTTTCACTAATACTCTTACTTCTTCATCCCACCACTCACTACCCTTTCTAATCAACCCACGTCCCACGCTTCTCATGCCACAAGCATCTTTTGCGCAAGCCATCACTGCTTCCCTAAATACATCCAATTCCTCCCCCACTCCTATTACGTCTTTTGCTCTCACCTTTTTCCATTCTCCACTCAGTCTCTCCTGGTACTTCCTCACACAACTCTCCTTCCCAAGCTCACTTACTCTCTCCACTCTCTGCATATCAGCATTTTCTCTTCTTTTCTGAAAACCTCTACAAATCTTCACCTTCGCCTCCACAAGATAATGATCAGACATCCCTCCAGTTGCACCTCTCAGCACATTAACATCCTAAAGTCTCTCTTTCGCGCGCCTATCAATTAACACGTAATCCAGTAACGCTCTCTCTCCATCTCTCCTACCTAAATATGTATACTTATGTATATCCCTCTTTTTAAACCAGGTTTTCCTAATCACCAGTCCTTTTTTAGCACATAAATCTACAAGCTCTTCACCATTCCCATTTACATCACTGAACACCCCATGCACACCAATTATTCCCTCAACTGCCACATTACTTACCTTTGCATTGAAATCACCCATCACTATAACCCTGGCTCATGCATCAAAACTGCTAAGACACTCATTCAGCTGCTCCCAAAACACTTGTCTCTCATTATCTTCCTTCCCATGCCCAGGTGCATATACACCAATAATCACCCATTTCTCTCCATCCACTTTACGTTTTACCCATATCAATCCAGAGTTTACTTTCTTACATTCTATCACATACTCACACAACTTCTGCTTCATAATAGTGCCACTCCTTCCCTTGCCCTTGTCCTCTCACCAACCCATGACTTTACTCCCAAGACATTCCCAAACCACTCTTCCCCTTTACCCTTGAGCTTCGTTTCACTCAGAGCCAAAACATCCAGGATCCTTTCCTCAAACATACTACCTATCTCTCCTTTTTCTCATCTTGGTTACATCCACACAAATTTAGACACCCCAATCTGAGCCTTCGAGAAGGATAAGCACTCCCCACGTGACTCCTTCTGATCCTGCTTTTAGAAAGTTAAAATACAAGGAGGGGAAGTTTTCTAGCCCCCCGCTCCCGTCCCATTTAGTCGCATTCCACGACACGCGGGGAATGCATGGGAAGTATTCTTTCTACCCTATCCCCGGGGATAATATATATATATATATATAATATAATAATATATATATATATATATATATATATATATATATAAATATATATATATATTATATATTTTGCTTTATCGCTGTCTCCCGCGTTAGCGAGATAGCGCAAGGAAACAGACGAAAGAATGGCCCAACCCGCCCACATACACATGTATATACATATACGTCCACACACACAAATATACATGCTTATACATCTCAATGTACAGATATATATATACACACACAGACATATACATATATACACATGTACATAATTCATACTGTCTGCCTTTATTTGTTCCCATCGCCACCTCGCCACACATGCCCCTCAGTCCAGTACCAGGAAATGACCAAGTTCACATCACTCATGTCAGTAAAACCCGAAACCATAGCTCCCTTTCCACATCCAAGTCCCACACAACTTTCCATGGTTTACCCCAGACGCTTCACATGCCCTAGTTGAATCCATTGACAGCACGTCGACCCCGGTATACCACATCGTTCCAATTCACTCTATTCCTTGCACGCCTTTCACCCTCCTGCATGTTCAGGCCCCGATCATTTAAAATCTTTTTCACTCCATCTTTCCACCTCCAATTTGGTCTCCCACTTCTCCTCGTTCCCTCCACCTCTGACACATATATCCTCTTGGTCAATCTTTCCTCACTCATTCTCTTCATGTGGCCAAAACATTTCAAAACACCCTCTTCTGCTCTCTCAACCACACTCTTTGTATTTCCATCACATCTCTCTTACCCTTACATTACTTACTCGATCAAACCACCTCACACCACATATTGTCCTCAAACATCTCATTTCCAGCACATCCACCCTCCGGCGCACAACTGTATCCATAGCCCACGCCTCGCAACCATACAACATTGTTGGAACCACTATTCCTTCAAACATACCCATTTTTGTTTTCCGAGATAATGTTCTCGGTTTCCAAACATTCTTCAAGGCTCCCAGAATTTTCGCCCCCTCCCCCACCCTATGATTCACATCCGCTTCCATGGTTCCGTCCGCTGCCAGATCCACTCCCAGATATCTAAAACACTTTACTTCCTCCAGTTTTTCTCCATTCAAACTTACCTCCCAATTGACTTGACCCTCAACCCTACTGTACCTAATAACCTTGCTCTTATTCACATTTACTCTTAACTTTCTTCTTTCACACACTTTACCAAACTCAGTCACCAGCTTCTGCAGTTTCTCACATGAATCAGCCACCAGCGCTGTATCATCAGCGAACAACAACTGGCTCACTTCCCAAGCTCTCTCATCCACAAACAAACTGCATACTTGCCCCTCTTTCCAAAACTCTTGCATTCACCTCCCTAACAACCCCATCCATAAACAAATTAAACAACCATGGAGACATCACACACCCTTGCCACAAACCTACATTCACTGAGAACCAATCACTTTCCTCTCTTCCTACACGTACACATGCCTTACATCCTCGATAAAAACTTTTCACTGCTTCTAACAACTTGCCTCCCACACCATATATTTTTAAAACCTTCCACAGAGCATCTCTATCAACTCTATCATATGCTTTCTCCAGATCCATAAATGCTACATACAAATCCATTTGTTTTTCTAAGTATTTCTCACATACATTCTTCAAAGCAAACACCTGATCCACACATCCTCTACCACTTCTGAAACCTCACTGCTCTTCCCCAATCTGATGCTCTGTACATGCCTTCACCCTCTCAATCAATACCCTTCCATATAATTTACCAGGAATACTCAACAAACTTATACCTCTGTAATATGAGCACTCAGTTTTATCCCCTTTGCCTTTGTACAATGGCACTATGCAAGCATTCCGCCAATCCTCAGGCACCTCACCATGAATCATACATACATTAAATAACCTCACCAACCAGTCAACAATACAGTCACCCCCTTTTTTAATAAATTCCACTGCAATACCATCCAAGCCTGCTGCCTTACCTGCTTTCATCTTCCGTAAAGCTTTTACTACCTCTTCTCTATTTACCAAATCATTTTCCCTAACCCTCTCACTTTGCACACCACCTCGACCAAAACACCCTATATCGCCACTCTATCATCAAACACATTCAACAAACCTTCAAAATACTCACTCCATCTCCTCACATCACCACTACTTGTTATTACCTGCCCATTAACCCCCTTCACTGAAGTTCCCATTTGCTCCCTTGTCTTACGCACTTTCTTTACCTCCTTCCAAAACATCTTTTTATTCTCCCTGAAATTTAATGATACTCTCTCACCCCAACTCTCATTTGCGCTCTTTTTCACCTCTTGCACCTTTCTCTTGACCTCCTGCCTCTTTCTTTTATACCTCGCCCACTCATTTGCATTTTTTCCCTGCAAAAATCGTCCAAATGCCTCTCTCTTCTCTTTCACTAATAATCTTACTTCTTCATCCCACCACTCACTACCTTTTCTAATCAACCCACCTCCCACGCTTCTCATGCCACAAGCATCTTTTGTGCAAGCCATCACTGCTTCCCTAAATACATCCCATTCCTCCCCCACTCCCCTACCTCCTTTGTTCTCACCTTTTTCCATTCTGTACTCAGTCTCTCCTGGTACTTCCTCACACAAGTCTCTTTCCCAAGCTCTCTCTCTCTCTCTCTCTCTCTCTCTAAATTTCTCAAATAAATTCTCATAATAACTTAAATTGAAAATATATTAATATATATATATATATACATATATATATATTTTATACTCGTGTCTCCATTCAGTACGCAAGACAATAGAATCCCAACCCCCCATACCATTAATACACATAAACAAAAATACATATAAAGTTATAAGATAATTATTAATATAAGATCAATGATAATATTAATATTATATTATATGTTAATCAAAATTTTACTATTTCACTCAATTGGTATATCTTATGTATTATGAAATATATCTCTTGGTCAATATATTATTATAATATATTATAACCACTTTTTATTACAATCTCTTATATATATTTTATAAATACATTTAAACATATTAGATATTTGACATATATATATAATACACATTTAACATATTTAAATAATTTTTATATTATTATGTATAAATATATATATATATATATAATATATATATATATATATATATATATATATATATATATATATATATATATATATATATATATATATATATATATATATATATATATATATATATATATATATATATATATATATATATAATATATATATATAATAATATATATATATATATATATATATATATATATATAATATATATATATATATATATATAATATATATAATGTTTATAATATATAAACTAAAAATAATGGAAGCCTTTTCTCTGTGGGATAGTAAATGATAATTACTAAACTTTGGGATCTGGTTGTAATTTACAATGATGGCATTATTCCAACTACCGTCAAAAATGTTTACATGATTACCAAAGTATATATTGAGAAGGTTAAGCGGAAAGACATTTCTTAGACATCAGGTGACTCTTATTCATGTCTCAGCTGGAACTGACATACAAAGGGCATCTGATGTTCGCATGCGTAGTTGGCGAGTGGTGATTCATCAGCAACAACGTTATTGTGCATATATAGACAGTGTTGTACTGGCCTAGTATGAGGACAACAGCTGTGCCAGTCGTGTGAGCCGACTATCTTATTGTTGACCCATTTCCACGCCTGTCCAACATTCCGGTTGCCTCCAACCCAACAGTCAAAATACTTCTGGGTGTTGTAGATACCTGGAGAATAGATTGAATTTCATTACAAACTGGTGATCTATATCTTATATGTATGCATAATATGCATATATGTACATATATACATATACATAGATTGATATGGGTAAAACAGAAAGTGGATGGAGAGAGATGGGTGATTATTGGTGCATATGCACCTGGGCATGAGAAGAAAGATGATGAGAGGCAAGTGTTTTAGGAGCAGCTGAATGAGTGTGTTAGTGGTTTTGATGCACGAGACTGGGTTATAGTGATGGGTGATTTGAATGCAGAGGTGAGTAATGTGGCAGTTGAGGGAATAATTGGTGTACATGGGGTGTTCATTGTTGTAAATGGAAATGGTGAAGAGCTTGTAGATTTATGTGCTGAAAAAGGACTGGTGATTGGGAATACCTGGTTTAAAAGAGAGAGAAATACATAAGTATGCATATGTAAGTAGGAGAGATGGCCAAAGAGCGTTATTGGATTACGTGTTAATTGATAAACGCGCGAAAGAGAGACTTTAGGATGTTAATTTGATGAGAGGTGCAGCTGGAGGGATGTCTGATCATTATCTTGTGGAGGCTAAGGTGAAGATTTGTATGGGTTTTCAGAAAAGATGAGAAAATGTTGGGGTGAAGATAGTGGTGAGAGTAAGTGAGCTTGGGAAGGAGACTTGTGTGAGGAAGCACGAGGAGAGACTGAGTACAGAATGGAAAAAGGTGAGGAACAAAGGACGTAAGGGGAGTGGGGGAGGAATGGGATACATTTAGAGAAATAGTGATGGCTTGCGCAAAAGATGCTTGTGGCATGACAAGCGTGGGAGGTGGGCAGATTAGAAAGGGTAGTGAGTGGTGGGATGAAGAAGTAAGATTATTAGTGAAAGAGAAGAGATAGGCATTTAGACGATTTTTCCATGGAAATAATTTAAATGACTGGGAGATGTATAAAGGAAAGAGGCAGGAGGTCAACAGAAAGATGCGGGAGGCGAAAAAGAGGGCAAATGAGAGTTGGGGTGAGAGAGTATCATTAGATCTTACGTAGGATGAAAAGATGTTTTGGAAGGAGGTAAATAAAGTGCGTAAGACAAGGGAACAAATGGGAACATCAGTGAAGGGGGCTAATGGGGAGGTGATAACAAGTAGTGGGGATGTGAGAAGGAGATGGAGTGAATATTTTGAAGGTTTGGTGAATGTGTTTGATGATAGAGTGGCAGATATAGGGTGTTTTGATCGAGGTGGCGTACAAAGTGAGAGCGAAAATAATTTGATAAAGAGAGAAGAGGTAGTGAAAGCTTTGCGGAAGATGCAAGCCGGCAAGGCAGCGGGTTTGCATGGTATTGCATTGGAATTTATTAAAAAAGAGGGGTGACTGTAATCTTTACTGGTTGGTAAGATCATTTAATGTATGTAAGACTCATGGTGAGGTGCCCGAGGACTGGCGGAATGCTTGCATAGTGCCATTGTACAAAGGCAAAGGGGATAAGAGTGAGTGCTCAAATTATAGAGGTATAAGTTTGTTGAGTATTCTTGGGAAATTATATGGGAGGGTATTGACTGAGAGGGTGAAGGCATGTACAGAGCTCCAGATTGGGGAAGAGCTGTGTGGTTTCAGAAGTGGTAGAGGATATGTGGATCAGGTGTTTGCTTTGAAAAATGTATGTGAGAAATACTTAGAAAAGCAAATGGATTTGTTTGTAGCAATTATGGATCTGGAGAAGGCATATGATAGAGTTGATAGAGATGCTCTGTGGAAGGTATTAAGAATATATGGTGTCGGGGGCAAGTTGTTAGAAGTAGTGAAAAGTGTTTAACGAGGTTGGAAGGCATATGTGCGTGTAGGAAGAGAGGAAAGTGATTGGTTCTCAGTGAATGTTGGTTTGCAGCAAGGGTATGTGATGTCTCCATGGTTGTTTAATTTGTTTATGGATGGGGTTGTTAGGGAAGTGAATGCAAGAGTTTTGGAAAGAGGTGCAAGTATAAAGTCTGTTGTGGATGAGAGAGCTTGGGAAGTGAGTCGGTTGTTGTTCGCTGATGATACAGCACTTGTAGCTGATTCATGTGAAAAACTGCAGAAGCTGGAGACTGAGTTTGGTAAACTGTGTGAAAGAAGAAAGTTAAGAGTAAATGTGAATAAGAGCAAGGTTATTAGGTACAGTAGGGTTGAGGGACAAGTCAATTGGGATGTACGTTTGAATGGAGAAAAACTGGAGGAAGTGAAGTGTTTTAGATAACTTGGAGTGGATTTAGCAGCAGATGGAACCATGGAAGTGAATCATAGGGTCGGGGAGGGGGCGAAAGTTCTGGAAGCATTGAAGAATGTGTGGAAGTCGAGAACATTATCACGGAAAGCAAAAATGGGTATGTTTGAAGGAATAGTGGTTCCAACAATGTTATATGGTTGCGAGGCGTGGGCTATAGATAGAGTTGTGCGCAGGAGGGTGGATGTGCGGGGAAATGAGATGTTTGAGGACAATATGTGGTGTGAGGTTTTTTGATCGAATAAGTAATAATAGGGCAAGAGAGATGTGTGGTAATAAAAAGAGTGTGGTTGAGAGAGCAGAAGAGGGTGTTTTGAAATGGTTTGGTCATTTGGCGAGAATGAATGAGGAAAGATTGACCAAGAGGAAATATGTGTCAGAGGTGGAGGGAACGAGAAGTGGGAGACCAATTTGGAGGTGGAAAGATAGAGTAAAAACGATTTTCAGTGATCGGGGCCTGAATATGCAGGAGGGTGAAAGGCGTTTATGGAATAGAATGAATTGGAACGATGTGGTTTACCGGCGTCGACGTGCTGTCAATGGATTGAACCAGGGCATGTGAAGCATGTGGGGTAAACCGTGGAAAGTTTTGTGGAGCTTGGATGTGGAAAGGGAGCTGTGGTTTCATGCATAATACAGGACAGGTAGAGACTGAGTGTGAACGAACGTGGTCTTTGTTATCTTTTCCTAGCGCTAACTCGCGCACATGCGGGATGAGGGGGTTGTCATTTCATGTGTAGCGGGGTGGCGACGGGAATGAATAAGGGCAGACAGCATGAATTATGTACCTGTGTATATATGTATATGTCTGTGTATGTATGTATATGTATACGTTGAAATGTACAGATATGTGTATGTGCGTGTGTGTGGACGTGTATGTATATACATGTGTATGTGAGTGGGTTGGGCCATTCTTTCGTCTGTTCCTTGCGCTACCTTTCTAAAGCGGGAGACAGCGACAAAGTATAATGAACACACACATATATATATATAATATATATATATATATATATATATATATATATATATAATATATATATATATAATATATATATATATATATAATATATATATATATATATATATATATATATATATTCATAAGCACGTAAGGGGAGTGGGGGAGGAATAGGATGTATTCAGGGAAGCAATAATGGCTTGCGCAAAAGGTGCTTGTGGCATGAGAAGCGTGGGAGGTGGGCAGATTAGAAAGGGGAGTGAGTGGTGGGATGAAGAAGTAAGATTATTAGTGAAAGAGAAGAGAAAGGCATTTGGAAGATTTTTGCAGGGAAATAGTGCAAATGATTGAGAGGTGTATAAAAGAAAGAGGCAGGAGGTCAAGAGAAAGGTGCAAGAGGTGAAAAAGAGGGCAAATGAGAGTTGGAGTGAGAGAGTATCATTAAATTTTAGGGAGAATAAAAAGATGTTCTGGAAGGAGGTAAATAAAGTGCGTAAGACAAGGGAACAAATGGGAACTTCAGTGAAAGGGGCTAATGGGGGAGGTGATAACAAGTAGTGGTTATGCGAGAAGATGGAGTGAGTATTTTGTAGGTTTGTTGAATGTGTTTAATAATAGAGTGGCAGATATAGGATGTTTTGGTCGAGGTGGTGTGCGGGGTGAGAGGGTTAGGGAGAATGATTTGGTAAACAGAGAAGAGGTTGTAAAAGCTTTGCGGAAGATGAAAGCTAGCTAGAGAGCAGGTTTGGATGGCATTGCAGTGGAATTTATTAAAAAAGGGGGTGACTGTATTGTTGACTGGTTGGTAAGGTTATTTAATGTATGTATGACTCATGGTGAGGTGCCTGAGGATTGGTGGAATGCTTGCATAGTGCCATTGTACAAAGGCAAAGGGGATAAAAGTGAGTGCTCAAAATACAGATGTATAAGTTTGTTGAGTATTCCTGGGAAATTATATGGGAGGGTATTGATTGAGAGGGTGAAGGCATGTACAGAGCATTAGATTGGGGAAGAGCAGTGTGGTTTCAGAAATGGTAGAGGATGGGTGGACACAGGTGATTGCTTTGAAAAATGTATGTGAGAAATAATTAGAAAAGCAAATGGATTTGTAAGTAGCATTTATGGACCTGGAGAAGGCATATCATAGAGTTGATAGAGATGCTTTGTAGAAGGTATTAAGAATACTTGGTGTGAGGGTCAAGTTGTTAGAAGCAGTGAAAAGTTTTTTTGCTGAGGATGCAAGGCAAGTGTGCGTGTAGAAAGAGAAGAAAGTGATTGGTTCTCAGTGAATGTAGGTTTCCGGCAGGGGTGTGTGATGTTTCCATGGTTGTTTGATTTGTTTATGGATGGGGTTGTTAGGGAGGTGAATGCAAGAGTTTTGGAAAGAGGGACAAGTATGCTATCTGTTGTGGATGAGAGAGCTTGGGAAGTGAGTCAGTTGTTGTTCGCTGATGGTACATCGCTGGTGGCTGATTCGTGTGAGAAACTGTATAAGCTGGTGACTGAAATGTGTGGCAATGTAAAGAGTGCGGTTGAGAGAGCAGAAGAGGGTGTTTTGAAATGGTTTAGTCACATTGAGAGAACGAGTGAGGAAAGATTGACAAAAAGGATATATGTGTCGGAGGTGGAGGGAATGAGGAGAAGTGGGAGACCAAATTGGAGGTGGAAAGATGCAGTGAAAAGGACTTTGAGTGATCGAGGCCTGAACATGCAGGAGGGTGAAAGGCGTGCAAGGAATAGAGTGAATTGGAACGATTTGTTATACCGGGTCGACGTGCTTTCAATTGATTGAACCAGGGCATGTGAAGCGTCTGGGGTAAAGCATGGAAAGTTTTGTGGGGTCTGGATGTGGAAAGGAAGCTGTGGTTTCGGTGCATTATTACATGACAGCTAGAGACTGAGTGTGAACGAATGGGGCCTTTGTTGTCTTTTCCTAGCGGTACCTCGCACACATGATGGGTGAGGGGGTTGTTATTTCATGTGTAACGAGATGGCAATGGGAATAGATAAAGGCAGACAGTATGAATTATGTATGTGTGTATATATGTATATGTCTATGTGTATATATAAATATGTATACGTTGAGATATAGGTATGTATATTTGCCTGTGTGGACGTGTATGTATATACATGAGTATGTAGGTGGGTTGGGCGCTACCTCGCTAACGCGGGAGAGGGCGACAAAGCAAAATAAATAAATGAATATATATATATATATATATATATATATATATATATATATATATATACATATATATATATATATATATAATATATATATATTTTTTTTTTTTAAATATACGCGGGAGACAGCGACAAAGCAAAAATAATTTGGTCTCCCACTTCTCCTCGTTCCCTCCACCTCTGACACATATATCCTCTTTGTCAATCTTTCCTCATTCATTCTCTCCATTTGACCAAACCACTTCAAAACACCCTCTTCTGCTCTCTCAACGACTCTCTTATTATTTACCACACATCTCTCTATACCCTTAACAGACTTACTCGATCATACCTACCTCACACCACATATCGTCTCAAACAACTCATTTCCAAGCACTATCCATCCTCGCGCACAAACTCTATCCATAAGCCCACGCCTCGCAACCATACATCATGTTGGAACCACTATTCCTTCAACATACCCACGTTTGATCTCCGAGATAATGTTCTCGACTTCCACCCCCCATATTCTTCTAGGCTCCCAAATTTTATGCCCTCCTCCCCCAACCATAATCACTTCCGCATCCATGATTCCATCTGCTACCCAAATCCACTCCTAGATAGCAACACACGTACTTTCCTACAGGTTTTCTCCATTCAAACTTACTCCCAATTTGGACTTGACCCTCAACCCTACGTACCTAATAATCTACTCTTATCACATTACACTTAACTTTCTCTTTCACACACTTTCCCAACTCAGTCACCAGCCTTCTGTATTTTCTTACAATGAATCAGCCACCAGCGCTGTACAATCACGAACAACAACTGACTCACTTTTCCCAAGTCTCTCATCCACACAGACGCATACTTGCCTTCTCGTTCCCAAAACTCGTTGCATTCATCCTCCCTAACAACCCCATCCATCAACAGAAATTTAACAACCATGGAGACATCAACACACCCAGCCGCAAAACTACTTCACACTGAGAACCATCACTTTCCTCTCTTCCTACACGTACAGCATGCCTTACATCCGCGATAAAAACTATTTCAATGCTTCTAAAACTTGCCTCCCACACCACATATTCTTAAAATACTTCCACAGAGCATCTCTTTCAACTCTGTCCCTTATGCCATTCTCCAGAACCCATAAATGCTACATACAATCCAACTGTTTTTCTAAGTATTTCCTCAACATACATTTCTTCAAAGCAAACACCTGAATCCACACATCCTCTACCACTTCTGAAAAACACACTGCTCTGCCCCAATCTGATTGCTCTGTACACGCCTTCACCCTTCACAATGAATAGCCCGCCATATAATTTACCAGGAATACTCAAAAAAACTTATACATCTGTAATTTGAGCACTCACTCGTTAACCCCTATGCCTTGTACAATGGGCACTATGCAAGCAT
>NW_027265378.1:0-13483 GCF_036320965.1 Panulirus ornatus
AACAAACCTTCAAAATACTCACACTCCATCTCCTTCTCACATCCCCCATTACTTTTTATCACCTCCCCATTAGCCCCCTTCACTGAAGTTCCCTTTTGCTTCCTTGTCTTCCGCACTTTTGTTTACCTCCTTCCGAAACACCCTTTTATTCTCCCTAAAATTTAATGATACTCTCTCACCCCAACTCTCATTTGCCCTCTTTTTCACTTCTTGCACCTTTCTCTTGACCCCAGCTCTTTCTTTTATACATCTCCCCCTCATCTGCATTGTTTTCCCCTGCAAAAATCGTCCAAAGGGCCTCTCTCTTCTCTTTAAACCAAAAAACTTACTTCTTCATCCCACCACTCACTACCCTTTCTAATCTGCCCACCTCCCACACTTCTCATGCCACAAGCATTTTAAATCGCAAGCCACCCATTTTGTTTTCCCTAAATACATCCCATTCCTCCCCCACTCCACCCCCTTACCCCCTTTTTTTTTCTCACCTTTTTCCTTTCTGTGCTCAGTCTTCCTGGTACTTCCTCACACAATTTTCCTTTCCCAAGCTCACTTACCTCATCACTTTTTTCACCCCAACATTATCTTTTCTTTTCTGAAAACCTCTACAAATCTTCACCTTCGCCTCCAAAAGATAATGATCAGACACCCCTCCATTTGCACCCTCAGCACATTACACCCCAAAAGTCTCCTTTCGCGCACCTATTTAATTAACACGTCATCCAATAACGCTCTCTGGTCATCTCTCCTACTTACATACGTATAAATATGTATATCTCTCTTTTTAAACCAGGTTTTCCCAATCAAAAAATCCTTTTTCGGGCATTTAAATCTACAACCTTAAAACCATTTCCATTTACAACATGAACACCCCTTTAACACCAATTATCCTCAACTGCTACATTACTCACCTTTGCATTCAAATCACCCACCCACTATGGGCACGGCCCTCTTGCATCAAAATTTTCTAACACACTCACATAGTTTGCCCCCAAAAACCCACGCCTCTCTTTATTTTATCTTCTCATGCCCAGGTGCATTATGCACCAATAATCACCCACCTCTCTCAATCCACTTTCAGTTTTACCCATACAATCTAGAGTTTACTTTCTTACACTCTATAACATCCCCCCCACCACTCCTGTTTCAGGATATGCTACTCCTTCCCTTCTCTTGTCCTCACACTAACCCCTATTTTAAACTCCCAAATGCATTCCCAAACCACTTTTATCCCCCTTTACCCGGGAGCTTCGTTTCACTCAGAGCCAAAACATCCGGGTTTCCCTTTTCCCTCAAACATACTACCGGGTCTCTCCTTTTTCTCCTCTTGGTTAACATCCACACACATTTGGGACACCCAAACTGAGCCTTCGAGGAGGATGAGCACTCCACGCGTGACTCCTTCTGTTTCCCCTTTTTAAGAAAGTTAAAATAAAAGGGAGGGGAGGGTTTTCCACCCCCCGCCCCCGTCCCCTTTAGTCCCCTTTCCCAACGACACGTGAGGAATCTTGGGAAGTATTCTTTCTCCCCAATATTTTTATTTATTAATTTTGTTTTGGGGGTCGCTGTCTCCCGCTTTTGCATTTTAGCGCAAGGAAACATACAAAAAAAAAAAAAGGGGCCCCAAAAACCCACCCCCATACAAATGTATATACATACATTTTCCACACAGCAAATATACATCCCCTATACATCTCATTGTACCAAATACAAACCACAGACACATACATATTACCCATGCCACAATTCACACACCCTGCCTTTATTCTTTCCCCACCCCCAATATATATATATATATATATATATATTAATAAATATATATATACTATATATATATATATATAAAATATTTTAGTAATATATATATCCCTTTGGGGATAGGGGGGGAAAGAATAACTCCCACGAAATTCCCAGCGTGTCGTAAAGGCGACTAAAAGAGGAAGGGAGCGGGGGCGGAAATCCTCCCCCTCTTTTTTTTTTTTAAATTTTTCCCCACAACAAGGAAACCCAGAGAAGAGGGGCCAGGTTAAGATATTCCCCAAAGCCCAGCCACTGTTCTTAACGCTACCTTTGCTAATCGCGGGAAATGGCCCAATAGTATGAAAAAAAAAAAAAAAAAAAAAAAAATAAAAATATATATATATTCATACCCGCTCCCCCTCATCCATTCCCCACTCCACCCCACCCCCACAGGAAACAGCATAAATGCATGAAGGAAAAGAAAAAACATATAAACATTCTCTTCTCCCCCACACTCGATCGCCGGGCCCCCTGCGTCAGCGAGGTGCGGCTGGGCTCAGACGAAGAAAGGCCACACCGCTGACCACCCATACACGAGCGTCTTGTGTAATGCATCGAAACCACAAATTTTTTGTCTCCCAGTATACCATATCGTTCCCAAATTCACTCAAATTTCGACACGCCTTTCACCCTCCTGCATGTTCATTTTAGACCCCGACCCAGCTCAAAAAACTTTTTCACTCCTTTCCCTTTCCCCCCCCAATTTGGTTCCCGCTTCTTTTTCCCCCTTTCCCTTTTCCCCCTCTGACACAATATTTCCCCTGTAATATTCCTCAATCATTCTCCTGCATATATACAAAAAAAATTTTAACACACCCCTTCGCTCTCTTAACCACGCTCTTTTTTTACCCACAAAATCTCTCTTACCCTTTCATTACATACTCGATCAAACCACCCTCACCCCCACACTTTTTCCTCAAACAACTCATTTCCAACACATCCACCCTACCTCCGCACAACCCTCTATACCCACGCCTCGCAAACCATATAATGTTTGGAGTTTCTGTTCCTTTAAATAAACCATTTTTGCCTCCAAAATAACGTCCCTCTTTCCACACATTCTTCATCGCTCTCAGAATCTTCGTCCCCTTTCCCACCCTATGACTCATATTCTGCCTCCATGGTTTCCATTCCATACCAAGTCCACTCCTAATATTTAAAACATCTCACTTTCCCAATGTTTCTCCATTAAAAATTAAAATCAAAAACTAACTTTTCCCTCAAAAACCCTGCGAACCTAATAACCTTGCGTTCAATTTACATTTTTCGCTCTAAACTTTTTTTCTTTCACACACTATTCCAAACTCAGCACCAATTTCTGCAGTTTTCACTCCAATCATTTCACCGGTAATGTAATCATCAGCGAACAAAAACTGACTCACTTCCCATTTTTCTCATCCCCTTAATCATTTCACGGGTAATGAAATCATCAGCGAAAAAAACTGACTCAACCCCATTCCCTTCTCATCCCCTCAGTAAACCGGAAATTTGTATCATCAGCAGAACCAAAAACTGATTTACCTTCCCAGTATCTCATCCCCCCCAATCAGTCCCCGGGAAAGGGACCAACAGCGGAACAAAAACTGACTCACTTCCCAGTTCTTCTTATACCCAAAGACTGATACCCCCCTTTCTCTCCAAAACCCCTTGCTTTTACCTCCCTCACACACCCCATCCAAAAAACAATAAACAACCAGGTGACAGACACACCCCAGCCGCAGACTGACCTTCACTTGGAACCATTCACTCCTTTTCCCTACTCGTTCACACGCCTTTTACACCCTTGATAAAAACTTCTCACTGCTTCTAGCACCTTACCCCCCAAACCATATATTCTTAAGCCCTTTTCACAAAGCATCTCATCAACCTCATCCTAAGTTTTTCTCCATAACCTTTAAATGCTACATACAAATTCCATTTATTCTTCTAAGTATTTCTTACAAACTTCTTCAATGCTAACACTTGGTGCACACATCATCTACCAGTTCTGGAACCACATTGCTCCCCCCAAAACTGATGTTCTGTACTTTCCTTCATCTTCTCAAACATACCCTCCCCACAACTTACCGGGTATACTCAACAAACCTATGCCTCTGTAGTTTTTTTTTTTTTGAACACCCCCCTTTTATCCCCTTTGCCATTTTAAACCCCAATGGCACTAAACAGGGCATTTCCCCAAACCCCTCAGGCACTTCACCATGATTCACCCATACAATGAAAATCCTTACCAACCAATCAACAACACAGCCCACTTCCTTAGGCAATGCAACTGCAATTCCATCCTCTCCAGCTGCCTTGCCGCATTCATCTCACGCAAAGCTTTCACCATCTCCTTCACTCTTCACCAAACCACTTTCCATGACTCTCTCAACTTCGCATACCACCCCGATCAAAACACCCTACATCTTCCACTCTATCATCAAACACATTCATCAATCTTCAAAATACTCATTCCATCTCCTCCTTACTTCATCACTGCCTGTTCTCACTTCCCCTTCTACCTCCTTCACCGATGTTCCCATTTGTTTCTTATGTCTTTCACAACATTATTTACCTCCTTCCAAAATATCTTTATATCCTCCCTAATGTTTATGAGACACCTCCACCCCAACTCCATTTGCCCTCTTTTTTCAACCCTGCACCTTCCTCTTGACCCTCTGCCACTCTCTTCTATACATTTCCCGATCATTTGCACTCCTTCCTTGTAAGTACCACCTACATGCCTCTCTTTTCTTTATCACAAGCAACTTTACTTTTTCATCCCACCACTCGCTAACCTTTTTAATCTGCACACCTCCACCTTTCTCATTGCCTCATGCATCTCTTGCACATGCCATCACTGCTATCCCTAAATCCCACCAATCCTTACCCACACCCCTCACTTCATTTGCTCTCGCGTTTTGCCATCATACACTCAGTCTCTCCTGGTATTCCCATACAAGTCTCATTTCAAGCTCACTTATTCTCACCACTCTCTTCCTCCTGCATTGTTTCTTCTATTTTCGAAGACCTCTACATATCTTCACCCTCGCCTCCACAACACAGTGATAAGACATTCCACCAGCTGCCCCTCTTAGCACATTTACATCCTTTAAAAGTCTCTCTTTTACACGCCCATCAATTACCCTTTCATTACTTACTCGATCAAACACCTCCACCACATATTGTCCTCAAACATCTCATTGCCAACACATCCACCCTCCTCCGCACAACTCTATCTATACCACGCTTCGCAACCATATAACATTGTTGGAACCACTATTCCTTCAAACATACCCATTTTTGCTTTCCAGATTAATGTTCTCGCCTTCCACACATTTTTCAACGCTCTCACTTTCGTCCCCTTCCCACCCTGTGACTCACTTCCCCCCTTCCATGGTTTTTCCCTCCGCTGCCAGATCCACTCCCAGAAATCTAAAACACTTCAACTTCTTCCAGTTTTTTCTCCATTCAACTTACCTCCCAATTGACTTGTCCCTCAACCCTACTGTACTAATAACCTGCTCTCATTCACATTTACTCTCAGCTTTCTTCTTTCACACACTTTACCAAACTCAGTCACCAGCTTCTGCAGTTTCTCACCCGAATCAGCACCAGCGCTGTATCATCAGCGAACACCAACTGACTCACTTCCAAGCCCTCTCATCCACAACAGACTGCATACTTGCCCCTCATCTCCAAAACTCTTGCATTCACCTCCCTAACAACCCCATCCATAAACAAATTAAACAGCCATGGAGACATCACACACCCCTGCCACAAACCGACATTCAATGAGATGCAATCACCTTCCTCTCTTCCTACACGTACACATGCCTTACATCCTCGATAAAAACTTTTCACTGCTTCTAGCTACTTGCCTCCCACACTATATATTCTTAATACCTTTCACAGAGCATCTCTATCAGTTCTATCATATGCCTTCTCCAGATACATGAATGCTACATACAAATCCATGTGCTTTTCTAACTATTTCTCACATACATTCTTCAAAGCAAACACCTGATCCACACATCCTCCACCACTTCTGAAACCACACTGCTCTTCCCCAATCTGATGCTCTGTACATGCCTTCACCCTCTCAATCAATACCCTCCCATATAATTTCCCAGGAATAATCTATAATAATGTCCGGTGATCATCTCTCCTTAACTACCATATTATTACTTTTGCATTCAAATCACCAATCACTAATACCTAGTCTCGTACACCAAAACTGCTAACACACACACACACACACACACACACACACACACACACTCAGCTGATCCCAAAATACTTGCCTCTCATGATCTTTTTTCTAATGGCCACGTGCATAAGCACCAATAATCACCATCTCTCGCCATCGATTTTAGTTTTACCAACATCAATCACAAGTTACTTACTATACTCTTATTACACACTACCACAACTCCTGCTTTAGTAGTAGTGCTACTCCTTCCTTAAGCTCTTGTCCCTTCACTAACCCCTAAACTCTACTCTCAGACATTCCAAACCATTCATCCCCTTTATCATTAGATTCGTGTTTACTCAGAGCCAAAACGTTCAGGTTTCTTCCTCAAACAACTACACTATCTCCCCTTCTTCTCATCTGGTTACATCCAAAGACATTGAGACATCCTAATCTGAGCCTTCGAGGAGGATGGGCACTCCCTACCTAGCTCCTTCTTGTGTTCCTCTTCACAAACTGAAACACTGGAAGGGAGGATTTCCAGCCCCCAACTTCCGCCCCCTTTAGTCGCCTTCACGACACGCACGGAATACGAAGGTAGAATACTCCCCGCATGACTCTTCTTCTGTTTCCCCTTTTAGAAAGTTAGAATTACAAGGAGGGAAGGGTTTCTAGCCCCACGCTCCTGTCCCTTTAGTCGCCTTCTACTGACACACGGGAATGCGTGGGAAGTATTCTTTCTCCCCTATCCCCTATCGGTGCATTACACATGACAGCTAGAGACAGCGTGAACGAATGTGGCCTTTGTTGTCTTTTCCTAGCGCTACCATCGCGCGCACTGTGGGAGGTGGGGGTGCCATTTGATGTGTGGCGGGTGGCGACGGGAATGGATGAATGGCAGTGTTTGAATATGTACACGTGTATATATGTCTATGTCTGTGTATATGTATATGTCTGTGTAATATATATGTATACGTTGAAATGTGTATGTATGGTATATGTGCGTGTGGTGGTGCGTTTATGTATATACATGTGTATGTGGGAAGGGTTGGCCATTCTTTCGTCTGTTATTCCTTGACTACCTACTAACGCGGGAGACAGCGACAAAGCATAATGAATAAATAAAGAGATGCAAGTAATCACCCTCTCCGAGAGAACATGCAGAGACAGTGAGAAATTTTGGTGATGAGAGAGAAGAACTTTCCCAACAACACAAGGACATATCAGAGGACTGTGAATTTCAAGTTATTTTCCATGATTGTGACGAGGTGTTGGTTGCCACGCCAACCCTCTCACGTCTGCACTTCGTGACGAGTGGTTACGAAATCTGCATCATTTTGCCATTGCTATCACGTCATTCCTTTCGCGCTGTTGTAGAAACACACACCGTATCTCGCTAGGTAGATGAGGTATCTGGATCGGGTTTGGTCAGGCGAAGGGGACGCTTTGCAACCATACCGAAGGGGTGCTTGCAAGCAGACGGTGATAAAATACCTGCTTGATCGACTTTTTCCCCAGTGGGAAAGGCAAAGGCTGTGGAGGTAAGTGGGAACGGGGAAGGGGGGGGGGGTTGTCAGTCCCACCAGAGGCTGGTAATGTGTGGGAGGTGATCTCTCCAAGCGCCCCCCTCTCTCTCTGTCTCTTTGCCGTCCTCGTTCTGCGCACCGTGGCAACCAGTGTGTGCCTTCGTTGGAGGAGATCCTGCACACTCGCCTGCCCTGTTAGGCCAGACGATTATGTTTGTACTTGAAATTCATCTCCTCAGCCAGTAAGACACGGAAGGGAAGAGCGTCCTGGTCCTGGGAATTACTTGTACAGAAAATGAAGGGCGGTGAATGTGTGTTTGTGGTGGTCGTTTCCTGCTGGCTCTGATAGCAGCGGGCCTACGGCCGGTTCCCGTGAACCACCATCACGTAACTCCCGTCAACACCTTAGGTTCGAACTGGGCGAGCTCTCGGGTCTGCAGATGATCTTCCTGTCCCTGTCTTCCTCAAGCTGGTGACCCTCACCTTCCTGGGCGTCTTGCCCGTGGACGTCGACCTCGGCGCTATGGGTAAACCGCACGCTACCTCATGACCTGGGCCAGGTCAGACGACCGACCACGAAGATCACCTGCAGTACCTGGAGTGCAGGACGCAGCCCAAGGGCGCTCCGTCCAGAAGGTAAGTTTCGAGCGAGTGAAGAACAACACACCAGTGTGGTCCGGGGATGTTGTGGTGTGTCCGCCACAACACACACACACACACACACACACACAACACACACGCCTTCTGGTAAACATGTGGAGATCCTCCACAACCCTCCACAACCCTCACAACCCTCCATTGACCTGTTTGTTGTCATGTGGCAAATCTCCTTGTGCCTTCGCAAAGTGTCCATCTTACATAAGTGCATTTTTTCTCTCCTCCTGAAGATATACAGTCCCCAAATACTGGCCCAGATGTGCTAAATAAACAGCTGTAGAGTCTACAAGATCTTGAGTGCGACCTTGGGTCAGAAGGCCTGGCTTTTGACCTAGCCCTTAAGGACCCTGACTTTGGCCACGTTAACCTAACCTTTGACCTGACCACTGAGAAATGTCTTTAGCATCTTTTTTCTGCCAAAACATCGAGAGAAAAAATCACGATTATGTGACGAATAATAATGGAACAGGATAGCCCTGCTTCCCATTTTCTAAGCGTGACAGTATTGTGTAACAGCTGCTCTGCCTTTCAATGTCTCTCATACCACTACAAACACTCAGACTTGTCATCATTCACGCCATTTCAGTCGAGCCAGCCTTGGATTAATGACCCAAACTGACGAACTGTCCACGGGGGTTACAGCAACCAAAACAAATTGGTGTTCACACATTTTCCATTCCAACTAAAAAAAGAAAAAAATATGTTCCGTGTTCTTGCTGTTCTCTCGACCTCCCCCCCCCCCCCCTCTTAATTCAGGCCAGGCCCCTGATGTGCGTGAAGCCTCCAAAATGAAGAGATAAAAAGAAAAAGAGAGGTTCATGCCAATACTTGTGTTCTACTGGGCACATAAAATCCGTTTTCCGTACCTCATCCTGTTTTCCTACATCCCGTTTTCTTTTTTATGTTTCCCCCCCATCCCACTCCTGCATTCGTCGCTTCATTCTTTCCTATTAATGTGAACTTTTAACGTTCAGTTGAAGTGCTGTTCCACTTTAGGCGCTGGGTGTAGCCTACATGTTTCAAAGCGGTGTTCTATTTTCTTTTTTGTACTTTAACCGACTCTTTTCTCTTGTTTTATCTGTTTCTTTCTGTGTCACAAGAGTTTCCCTCACACCACTGGTTGCACGTCATCTTTGTCTGTGACCTGAGTTGGGCGACATGACCGGCCTTTGACCTGACCCCGTTAAGGCAGTGTGTCACGGACCTGATTTTCCTCATATGTGTCATTCTCACAGCATAGTTCCCGGTAGTCTGAAACAAACAAACAAACAAACACCTTGATGTTTATGAACGTAAAACCTTTGTTTGTTTGTCTGTTTTTTATGTCGAGTTTCAAGGAAAGAAACTGAGAGCACAGGCAGTCCAACTCAAGTAACTCATTACTCCCTGATAAGGGAGAGAGAGTAAGGTGATACTTTGTCTCACAATAGATGGTTTGTCTAAAAATTGCCTGTTTCCCTGTCTCGTCGTTAGCAGCAGGATGGAGACCCCCCCCCCCCCTTAGTACTGAAGTACATGACAATAAACCCATGAAGAGATCAGAAATGACCCGAATGGCATTGGAAAAAAATGCCAAAAAAAGATCAAGGGGAGAAATGTTGGTGACGGCGGTCAAGTGATGTTATCTGAGGCTAGACTAAGACAGGCTCTGCAGGTGTTGACAACTGCTCACACTCACACTCTCTCAAACTGCACCACAAACAAACACATAAACAACATATATATATATATGCGAGAAATACTTAGAAAAACAAATGGATTTGTATGTAGCATTTATGGATCTGGAGAAGGCATATGATAGAGTTGATAGAGATGCTCTGTGGAAGGTATTAAGAATTATATTGTGTGGGAGGCAAGTTGTTAGAAGCAGTGAAAAGTTTTTAATCGAGGATGTAAGGCATGTGTACGTGTAGGAAGAGAGGAAAGTGATTGGTTCTCAGTTGAATGTAGTGTTTGCGGCAGGGGTGTGTGATGTCTCCATGGTTGTTTAATTTGTATTATGGATGGGGTTGTTAGGGAGGTGAATGCAAGAGTTTTGGAAAGAGGGGCAAGTATGAAGTCTGTTTGTGGATGAGAGAGTTGGGAAGTGAGTCAGTTGTTGTTCGCTGATGATACAGCGCTGGTGGCTGATTCATGTAAGAAACTGCAGAAGCTGGTGACTGAGTTTGGTAAAGTGTGTGAAAGAAGAAAGTTTGAGAGTAAATGTGAATAAGAGCAAGGTTATAGGTACAGTAGGGTTGAGGTCAAGTCAATTGGGAGGTAAGTTTGAATGGATAAAAACTGGAGGAAGTGAAGTGTTTTAGATATCTGGGAGTGGATCTGGCAGCGGATGGAACCTGGAAGCGGAAGTGAATCATAGGGTGGGGGAGGGGGCGAAAATTCTGGGAGCCTTGAAGAATGTTTGAAGTCGAGAACATTATCTCGGAAAGCAAAATGGTGTTATGTTTGAAGGAATAGTGTTCCAACAATGTTGTATGGTTCGAGGCGTGGGCTATGGATAGAGTTGTGCGCAGGAGGGTGGATGTGCGGAAATTGAGATGTTTGAGGACAATAATGTGGTGTGAGGTGGTTTAGAACGAGTAAGTAATGTAAGGGTAAGAGAGATGTGGAAATAAAAAGAGTGTGGTTGAGAGAGCAAGAGGTGTTTTAAATGGTCTGGTCACATGGAGAGAATGAGTGGGGAAAGATATGACCAAGAGGATATATTGTCAGAGGTGAGGGAACGAGGAGGATGGGAGACCAAATTGAAGGTGGAAAGATGAGTGAAAAAGATTTTGATGATCGGGGCCTGAACATGCAGGAGGGTGAAAGGCGTGCAAGAAATAGAGTGAATTGGAACGATGTGGTAAACCGGGGTCGACGTGCTGTCAAAGGATTGAACCAAGGCATGTGAAGCGTCCTGGGTAAACCATGCAAAGTGTGTGGGGCTGGATGTGGAAAGGGAGCTGTGGTTTCGGTGCATTATTACATGACAGCTAGAGACTGGAGTGTTGAACGAATGGGGCCTTTGGTGTTTTTCCTAGCGCTACCTTCGCACACAAGAGGGGGGGGGTTTGTTATTCCATGTGTGGCGAGGTGGCGATGAGAACAAATAAAGGCAGACAGTATGAATTATGCACATGTTGAATATATGTCATGTCTGTGTGTGTATATATATAGTACATTGAGATGTATAAGGTATGTATATTGTGCGTGTGTGGACATGTATGTGGACATGTGTATGTGGGCGGGTTGGGCCAATTCTTTCGTCTGTTTCCTTGCGCTAAACCTCGCTAACGCGGGAGACAGCGAAAAAGCAAATAAATAAAAATAAATAAATAAAAATATATATATAATATATATATATATATATATATATTATATATATATATATATAAATATATATATATATAATATTTTTTTTATTTTCTTTTTAATACTATTCGCCATTTCCCGTATTAGCGAGGTGCGTTTAGAACAGAGGACCGGGCCTTTGAGAGAATATCCTCACTTGGCCCCCTTCTCTGTTCCTTCTTTTAGAAAATTTAAAAAAAAAACGAGAGGGGAGGATTTCCAGCCCCCCGCTCCCTTCCCATTTAGTCGCCTTCTATACGACACGCAGGGAATACGTGGGAAGTATTCTTTCTCCCCTATCCCAGGATATATATATATATATATTATATATATATATATATATATAAATATATATATATATTATATATATATAGAAAAGAAGTTAGAACTTGAAGCATAAACAAGATATATAGAAGAAAGAAGTTGAAGCATAAGACCACCGTCAGTATGTCGGGGGCTACAGACATAAGTGAGGCCTTCCAGTGGGAGATATTCCAGTGGAAGATATTCCAGTGGAGATATTCCAGTGGAAGAATATTCCAGTGGGAGATATTCCAGTGGGGATATTCCAGTGGAAGATATTCCAGTGGAAGATATTCCAGTGGGAGATATTCCAGTGGAAGATATTCCAGTGGAAGATATTCCATGGGAGATATTCCAGTGGAAGATATTCCAGTGGAGAGATATTCAGTGGGAGATATTCCAGTGGAAGATATTCCGTGGGAGATATTCCAGTGGAAGATATTCCAGTGGAAGATATTCCAGTGGGAGATATTCCAGTGGAAGATATTTCCAGAGGAAGATATTCCAGTGGGAGATATTCCAGTGGGAGATATTCCAGTGGAAGATATTCCGGTGGGAAGATATTCCAGTGGGAATATTCCAGTGGGAGATATTCCAGTGGAAGATATTCCAGTGGAGATATTCAGTGAAGATATTCCAGTGGGAGGATATCCAGTGGAAAGATATTCCAGTGAATTATTCCAGTGAAGATATTCCAGTGGGAGATATTCCAGTGGAAGATATTCCAGTTGGAGATATTCCAGTGGAAGATATTCCAGTGGAAGATATTCCAGTGGAAGAATTTTCCCGTGGGAGATATTCAGTGAAGATATTCCAGTGTAAGATATTCGAGTGGAAGATATTCCAGTGGAAGAGATTCCAGTGGAGGATATTCCAGAGAAAGATATCAGTGGAAGATATTCCAAGTGTGACGCAAAGCATACACGTCCTCTCTCTCTATATATACATACTGATGAAGGACAAAAGGACGAGGAATGGGGGAAAAATAGAATAAATAAATAAACATAAAAAAATAACGAAGGACAACGACTGGTTTATATATGCAAATTGTCAGGCAAAACAAATAAATATACAGTAAATCTGTTGTTATTGTTATTGTTGTTGTCTTGTGGAGCCTCGAGTGGAGAGAAGGGCGAAGTCCACATCAAGGCTTGACCTTAAAAACGACCCCCCCCTTTTAAAGAAAAAATGGGGGATTAACGAGCGGTAATATATAGAAAACGGGACAATATCTTACAATTTTCTGAGAGTTTTCCCAAATACGCGTGGGTAACAACGAGCCATTTTCTGTGTCTACAGTATTGACCGACTGGTGGTTTTAATTGTGGTGTACTATTGACCCCCCATGGGTTTTAATTGTTTGGGGTACGTATGACCAACTGGTGGTTTTAATTGTTGGGTACGTAAATTTACCAACTGGGGGTTTTTAATTGTGGTTTCGTAATGACCAATGGTGGTTTTATAACTGTGGTGTACGTGTTGACCAACGGGGTTTATAATTGTGGTGTACGTATTGACCAACTGGTGGTTTTATAATTGTGGTGTAACGTATTGAAACCCAATGGTGGTTTATAAATTGTGGTGTAACGTATTGACAACTGGTTGGGTTTTTAAAATTTTGGTTACGTGTTGACCAACTGGTGGTTTATAATTGTGGTGTACTATTGACCAAAATGGGGGTTAAAAATTGTGGGTA
>NW_027265379.1:0-12173 GCF_036320965.1 Panulirus ornatus
CCCGCTGACAAACAAATAGGCACTCTGCACATCAATGCCATTGAACGGTTTCGTCCTCTGTCCCTACCTACGCATTTCCAAGCCTGGCCTGCTGCTACCTAATCAATAATCCACCACCAAGCACCTAACCATTTTAGCCATATACTTATCCTTTCACATGGTCCTTTGCTCTCGCTCTCCCTCAAGGCATGTCCAAAAGCAAAGAAAATATCCCTTAATTTTCTCTCTAACAAACAAATAATACACTCTTCACACATCAATGCCATTGAACGGGTTTCGTCCCCTCTCTCACTACCTACGCTTTTCCAAGCCTGCCTGCTGCAACCCAACCTTTAAACCACCACCAAGCACCTGACCATTTACCACATACTTATCCTTTCACATGTCTTTGCTCTCCTCTGCCTAAGGCAGTCCAAATGCAAAGAAAAATTCCTAATTTCTCTCGATGACAAACAAATATGCACTCTGCAACATCAATGCCATTGAAACGGGTTCGTCCTCTACTCTCCTACCTAACGCTTTTCCAAGGCCTACCTGCTGCTACCCAACATTAATCCACCACCAAGCACCTAACCATTTTACCACATACATATCCTTTCACATTCTTTGCTCTCCTCTGCCTCAAGCATGTCCAAGATGCAAAGAAAATTCCCTAATTTCTCTCTGGACAAACAAATATGCACTCTGCAAATATAATGCCATTGAACAGGGTTCGCCCTTTCTCCTACCTATACGCTTTTCCAAGCCTTCCTGCCTGCTACTACCCAACCATTAATCCACACACCAAGCACCTACCAATTTACCACATACTTATCCTTTCACTGTATTTGCTCTCAACTCTGCCACAAGGCAATGTCCAAAAATGCAAAGAAAATTCCCTTAATTTCTCTCTGACCAACAATAATATGCACTCTGCAAATCAATGCCATTGAACGGGTTAGTCCCTCACTCCTACCTACGCTTTTCCAAGCCTGCCTGCTGCACTCACCATTAATCCACCACCAAGCACCTACCATTTTAACCACATACTTATCCTTATCACATGTCTTTGCTCTCCTCCTGCCTCAAGGCATGGTCCAAAAACACAAAGAAAATTCCCTTAATTTCTCTCTCACAAACAAATATGCACTCTCAACATCAATGCATTTGAAACGGGATCGTTCCCTCTCTCCTACCACGCTTTTTCCAACCTGCACTGCTGCTGGACCACAAACCATTAATCCATATCCACCACCAAGCACCTACCATTAACCAAATACTTATCCTTTCCACATGTCTTTGCTCTCCTCTGCCTCAAGGCATGTCCAAATGCAAAGAAAATTCCTTAATATTCTCATCTGACAAACAAATATCACTCTGCAGCATCAATGCCATTGACGGGTTCGTCCCTTTCCTACCTACGCTTTTCCAAGCCTGCCTGCAGCTACTAATCATTAACCCACCACCAAGCACCTACCATTTTACGCAATACTTAACCTTTCACATGTCTTTGCTCTCCTCTCCCTCAAGGCATGTCCAAATGCGAAAAGAAAAATTCCCTTAATTTCTCTCTAACAAACAAATATACACTCTGCAACATCATGCAATTGAACGGTTCGTCCCTCTCTCCTACCTATCGCTTTCCAAGCCTGCTGCTGCTAACCAACCATTAATTCCACCACCAAGCACCTACATTTTTACCACATACTTAACCTTTCACATGCTTTGCTCTCCTCATGCTCAAGGCATGTCAAATGCCAAAGAAAATTCCTTAATTTCCTCTGACAAACAAAATGCACTCTGCAAATCAATGCCATTGACGGGTTCGTCCTCTCTCCTACTACGCTTTTCCAAGCCTACCTGCTCAACCCAAACCATTAATCCACCACCAAGCACCTACCATTTTACCACATACTTTATACCTTTCACATGTCTTTGCTCCTACTCTGGATCAAGGCATGTCCAAATGCAAAGAAAATTCCCTTAATTTCTCTCTGACAAACAAATATGCACTCTGCACTCAATGCCGATTAAACGGGTTCGTCCCTCATTCTCCTACCTACGCTTTTTTCCAACTGCCTGCTGCTACACAACCATTAATCACACATAGCGTCCCCTACCATTTTACCACAAATACTTATCCTTTCACATGTATTTGCTCTCCTCTGCCACAAGTACACATGTCCAAATGCAAAGAAAATTTCCATTTAATTTCTCTCTGACAAACAAATAATGCAATCTCACATCAATGCATTGAACGGATCGTCTCCTCCTCATACGACGCATTTTCCCCGAAGCCGGCCTGCTACACCCAAACCATTAATCCACCACCAAGCATCCTACCATTTTACCACATACTTATCCTTTCACATGTCTTTGCTCTCCATTGCCTCAAGGCAATCCAAATGCAAAGAAAATTCCCTTAATTTCTCTCTGACAAACAAATATGCACTCTGCAAATCAATGCCATTGAACGGGTTCGTCCCTCTCTCTAACCTACCTATTCCAAAGCCTGTCTGCTGCTACTCAATCATTAATCCACCACCATTCACCTACCATTTTACCACATACTTATCCTTTCACATGGCTTTGCTCTCCTCTCCCAAGGCATGTCCAAATGCAAAGAAAAATTCCCTTAATTTTCTCTAACAATCAATATACACTCTGAACATCAATGCCATTGAACGGGTTCGTCCCCTCTCTCCTACCTTACGCTTTTCAAGCCTGCCAGCTGTCTACCAAACCATTAATCCACCTCCACGCACTACCATTTTACCACATACTTATCCTTTCACATGTCTTTGCTCTCCTCGTTAAGGCAAACTCCCAACTGCAAAGAAAAATTCCCTTTTAATTTCTCTTTCTGAAACAATTATGCACTCTTGCACAATCAATGCCAATTGAACGGGTTCGTCTCTCTCTCCTACCTACGCTTTTCAAGCCTACCTGCTGCTACCCTAACATTAATCCACCTCCAAGCACCTTACCATTATACCACTTCTTATCCTTTCACATGTCTTGCTCTCCTCTGCTCATGGCAGGTCCCAAATGCAAAGAAAAATTCCCATAATTTCTCTCTGACAAACAAATATGCACTCTGCTAATTCAATGCAATTGACGGGTTCGACCCTTTCCCTACATACGCTTTTCCAAGCTTCCTGCTGCTACCCAACCATTAAATCCAACAGCAAGCACCTACCATTTTACCACATACTTTTCCTTTACATGTTTCTTTGCTCTCCTCGGCCTCAAGGCTATGTCCAAATGCATAGAAAATGTCCTTAATTTCTCTCTGACAAACAAATATGCACTCTGGCACATCAATGCCATTGAACGGGTTTTCCCTCTCTCCTACCTACGCTTTTCCAAGCCATGCCTGCATGCCTACCCATGCATTAATCCACCACCATGCACCTACCATTTTTACCACTTACTTATCCTTTAATGTCTTTGCTCTTCTCTGCCTCAAGTCAATGTCCAAATGCCAAAGAAAAATTCCTTAATTTCTCTTCTGATCCAACAAATAATGCACTCTGCACATCAATGCCATTGAACGGGTTAGTCCCTCTCTCCTACCTACGCTTTTCCAGCCTGCCTGCTGCTACCCCAAAACCATTAATCCACCACCAAGCACCTACCAGTTTACCCATAATTACTTATTCCTTTCACATGTCTTTGTCTCCTCTGCTCAGGGCATGTCCACATGCAAAGAATATTCCTTAATTTCTCGCTGGACAAACTAATATGCCACTCTGCACATCAATGCCCTTTGAACGGGTTGTCCCTCTTTTCCTACCTACGCTTTTCCAAGCCTGCCGCTGCTACTATCATTAATCCACGCCAAGCACTACATTTTACCATTTACTTATCTTTAACATTGTCTTTCTCTCCTCTCCCTCAAGCATGTCCAAATGCAAAGAAAATTCCCTTAATTTCTCTCTAACAAAAAATATACACTCTGCACATCAAATTGCCATTGAGGGTTCGTCCCTCTCTCCTACCTACGGCTTTTCCAAGCCTGCCATGCTGCTACCCTAACCATTAATCCACCACATGCAACTACCATTTTACCACATACTTATCCTTTCACATGTCTTTGCTCTCCTCTGCCTTAAGGCAAGTCCAAATGCAAAGATAATTCCCTTAATTTCTCTCTGTAAAAACAAATTTGCACTCTGCAATCATGCCATTGAACGGGTTCGTTCTCTCTCTCTACCTTACGCTTTTCCAAGCCTACTGCTGCTTACCCATCCATTAATTCCACACCAAGAACTACCATTTACCAATACTTATCCTTTCACATGTCTTTGATCTCCTCTGCTCAAGGCATGTTCCAAATGCAAAGAAAATTCCCTGAATTTCTCTCTGACAAACAAATATGCACTCTGCACATCCAATGCCATTTGTACGGGTTTCGTCCCTCTCTCTACATTACGCTTTTCCAAGCCTGCTGCTGCTCCAACCTTTATATCCTCACCACACCTAACCATTTTAACCAAATACTTATCCTTTCACTGTCTTTTGCTCTCCTCTGCCTCAGGCATATCCAAATGCAAAGAAAATTCCATTAATTTTCTCTGACAAACAAATAGCACTATGCACATCAATGCATTGAAACGGAGTTCTCCCTCTCTCCTACTACGCTTTTCCACAAGCAACCTGCTGCTACCAACCATTAATCCACACCAAGCACCTTCCATTTTACACATACTTATCCTTTCACATGTCTTTGCTCTCCTCTGCCTCAAGGCATGGTCCAAATGCAAAGAAAATACCCTTAATTTCTCCTCTGACAAACAAATATGCCTCTGCACATCAATGCCATTGAACGGGTTCTTCCCTCTCTCCTTCTACGCTTTTCCAAGCCTGCCTGCTGCATACCCAAACCATTAATTCCACACCAACGCACCTACCAATTTTACCACATACTTGTCCTTTTCACAAGTCTTTGCTCTAATCTGCCTAAGGCATATCAAATGCAAGAAAATTCCCTTAATTTCTCTCTGACAAAACAAATATTGCACTCTGCACTTCAGACTCAATGCCATTGAACGGGTTAGTCCCTCTCTCCTAACCTACCGCTTTTACAAGCCTGCCTGCTGCTTACCCAAACCTATTAATCCACCCAAGCACCTACTTTTTACCATATACTTAACTTTCACATGTCTTTGCTCTCTCTTGCCTCAAGGCATGTCCAAATGCAAAGAAAATTCCCTTAAATTTCTATCTGACAAACAAATATGCACTCTGCAAATCAATGCCATTGAACGGGTTAGTCCCTCTCTCCTACCTAGTTTTCAAGCCTGCCTGCTGCTACTCAACCATTAATCCCCACCAAGCACCTACCATTTTTTCACATACTTATCCTTTCACTTGTCTTTGCTTCCTCTGCCTCTGGCATGTCCATATGCAAAGGAATTGCCTTAATTTCTCTCTGAAAAACTAAATATCACTCTGCAAATCATGCATTGAAACGGATTCGTTCCCTCTATTCTACCTACGCTTTTCCAAGCCTGCCTGCTGCTACCCAACCCATTAATTCACCACAAGCACCTACCATTTTACCACACACTTATCCTTTCACATGTCTTTGCTCTCTCTGCTCAAGGCATGTCAAAATGCAAAGAAAATTACTTAATTTCTTTTCTCTGACAAACAAAAATATGCTCTCTGCACATCAATGCCATTGATCGGGTTCGTCCCTCTCGACTACCTACGCTTTTCCAAGCCTGCCTGCTGCTACCACCATTATTCCACCACAAGCACCTACAATTTTACCATTACCTTATCCTTTCACATGTCTATTTGCCTATTCCTCTGCCTAATGGCATGTCCAAATGCAATGAACAATTCCCCTTCATTTCTCTCTGAAAAACAATATGCACTCTGCAAATCATTGCCATTGAACGGGTTCGTCCCTCTCTCCTTCCTACGCTTTTTCCAAGCCTGCCTGCTGCTACCCATCTTTAATCACTCCAAGCACATTACCATTTTTACACTACTTATCTTTCACATGTCTTTGCCTCTCCTCTGCGATAAAGGGGCTGTCCCAAATGCAAAGAAATTCCCTTAATTTCTCTATGCAATGAACAAAATGCAATCTGCACATCAATGCCCTTTGATCGGGTCGTCCCTTCTCTACCTACCTACGCTTTTCCAAGCCTGCCCGCTGCTACACAACCATTAATCCACCACATAGCACCTACCATTTTTACCACTATACTGATCATTTACAATGTCTTTGCTCTCCTCTGCCTCAAGGAATGTCCAAAAGCAAAGAAAAATTCCCTTAATTTCTCTCTGACAAACAAATATGCAACTCTTGCACATCAATGCCATTGAAGGGTTGTCCCTCTCTTCCTACCTACGCTTTTCCATAGCCTGCCTGCTACTACCCAAACCATTAATCCACCACCAAGCCACCTACCATTTTACCACATTACTTATCCTTTCACATTCTTTGCTCTCCTCTGCCTCAAGGCATGTCCAAATGCAAAGAAAATTCCCTTAATTTCTCTCTGACAACAAATAGCTCTCTGCAAATCAATGCCATTGATGGGTTCGTCCCTCTCTCCTACCTACGCTTTTTCCAAGCCTGCCTGCGCTACCCCAACCATAATTCTACCACCAAGACTACCATTATTCCACATAACTTATCCTTTCACATGTTTTGCTCCCCTCTGCCTCAAGGCATGTCCAAATGCAAAGAAAATTCCCTTAATTTCTCGCTGACAAACAAATATGCACTCTGCACTTCAATGCCATTGAACAGTTCGTCCCTCTCTCCAACCTACCGCTTTTAAAGCCTGCCTGCTGCTACCCAACATGAATACAACACAAGCACTACCATTTTTTTCCACAGACTTATTCCTTTCCAATGTCTTTGCTCTCCTCTGCCTCAAGGCATGTCAATGCAAGAAAAATTCCCTTAATTTCTACTGGAAAAACAATATGCACTCTGCATATCATGCCATTGAACGGGTTCGTCCTCTCCTTTCCTACGCTTTTTCCAATCCTGCCTGCTGCTACCCAACCATTAATCACACCACCAGCATACCATTTTTTACCACTTACTTATCCTTTCACATGTTCTTTGCTCTCCTCTGGATCAAGGCTTGTCCAAATGCAAAGAAATTCTCTTAATTTCTCTATGGACAAACAAATATGCACTCTGCAATCATTTGCCATTGAACGGGTTCGTCCCTCTCTCCTTTCCTACCGCTTTTCCAGCTGCCTGCTGCTACACAACCATTAATCCACCCCACATAGCACCTCCATTTACCATCATACTTATCCTTTCACATGTTTTGCTCTCCTCTGCCTCAAGGCATGTCAAATGGCAAAGAAAATTCCTTAATTTCTCTCTGACAAACAAATATGCCCTCTGACATCAATGCCATTGTATACGGGTTCGTCCTATCTCCATACCTACGCTTTTCAAGCCTTCCTGCTGATTCACAAACCATTAATCCACCACCAAGCAACCTTCAATTTTACCACATACTTATCCTTTCCATGTCTTTGCTCTCCTTCTGCCTCAAGGCATCATGTCCAAATGGCAAAGAAATTCCCTTAATTTTCTCTTGACAAACAATATTCCTCTGCACTTCATGCCATTGAACGGGTTCGTCCATCTCTCCCTAACTACGCTGTTCCAAGCCTGCCTGCTGCTACCCAACATTAATCCCCTCCACCAAGCACCTACATTTTACCACATACTTATCCTTTAACATGTCTTTGCTCTCCTCGGCCTCATGGCATTTCCAATGGCAAAGAAAAATTCCCTTAATTTCTCTCTGACAAACCAAATATGCACTCTGCAAATTAATGCCACTGAATCGGTGTTTCGTACCTCTCCTCCTACCTACGCTTTTCCAAGCCTGCCTGCTGCTACCAACCATTAATTGCCACCGTCAAGCCACCTACCATTTTACCACATTACGTATCCTTTTCATATGTCTTGCTCTCCTCTGCCTCAGGCATGTTCCAAATGAAAGAATTCCCTTAATTTATCTCTGGACACAACAAATATGCACTCTGACACATCAATGCCATTAAACGGGTTCGTCACTCTCTCCTACTACGCTTTTATGCTTGCCTGTGATTACCCAACCATAATCACCTCATGCACCTACCATTTTACCACAAACTTATCCTTTCACATGCCTTTGCTCTCCTCTGCCTCAAGGCATGTCAAATTTCAAAGAAAATTCCTTAATTTCTCTCTGACAACAAATATGCACTGTGCACATCAATGCCATTGAAGGGTTCGTCCTCTCTCCTACCTACGCTTTTCCAAGCCTGCCTGATGGTACCCAACATTAATTCCACCACCAAGCACCTACCATTTTCCCTATACTTGTCCACTTTCACATGTCTATGCTCTCCTCCTGCCTCAAAGGCATATCAAATGGAAAGAAAATTCCTTAATTTCTCCTGACAAACAAATATGCAATTGCACATCAATGCCATTGAAACGGATTCGTCCTCTCTTCTACCTACGCTTTTCCAAGCCTGCGCTGCTTGCTACCCACCATTAATCCACCACCAAGCATCCTACCACTTTACACATACTTATCCTTTACTTGTCATTGCTCTCCTCTGCCTCAAGCATGTCCAAATGCAAAGAAAATTCCACTTAATTTATCTTGACAAACAAATATGCATCTTCTGGCACATCAAAATGCCATTAAAAGGGTTTCGTCCCTCTCTCCTACCTACGCTTTTCCATGCCTGCCTGCTGCTTACCCACCATTAATCCACCACCAAGCACTACATTTACCACATACTTATCCTTTCTCATGACTTTGCTCTCATATGGCCTCAAGGCATGTCCAAATGCAAATAAAATTCCCTTATTTCTCTCTGACAAACAAATATCACTTGCACATCAATGCCATTGAAGGGTTCGTCCCCTCTCTCCTATCTACGCTTTTCCAAGCCTGCCTGCTGATTCCAACCATTAATCCACCACAAGCAGCCTACAATTTTTACCACATTCTTGTCACTTTCTCATGTCTTCTTTGCTCTAATCTGCCTCAAATGGCATATCCAAATGCAAAGTACATTTCCCTTTAATTTCTCTCCTGGGACAAACCAAATATGCACCTGCACATCATTGCCATTGAACGGGTTTCGTTCCCTCTCTCCTACCTTCGCTTTTCAAGCCTGCCTGCTGCTACCCAACCATTATCCACCACCAAGCACCTACCATTTTACCACATTCTTATCCTTTCACATGTCTTTGCTCTCCTCTGCCTCAGGCATGTCCAAAATGCAATGAAAATTCCCTTAATTCTCTCTGAAAAACACAAATATGCACTCGGCAAATCAATGCCAATGAAAACGGGTTCGTCCCTCTCTCCTACCTACGCTTTTCCAAGCCTGCCTGCTGCTACCCAACCATTAATCCACACAACATCCTACCATTTTACCACATATTATCCTTTTCAATGTCTTTCTCTCCTTGGATCAAGGCATGTCCAAATGCATAGGAAAATTCCTTAATTTCTCTCTGACAAATACAATTATGCACTTCTGCACATCAATTGCATTGAAACGGGTTCGTCCCTCTCTCCTACCTACGCTTTCCATGCCTGCCTGCTGCTACACAACCATTAATCACCACATAGCACCTACCATTTTACCACATACTTATCCTTATCACATTCTTTGCTCTCCTCTGCCTCAAGGCAATGTCCAAATGCAAAGAAAATTCCTTAATTCTCTCTGACAAACAAATATGCAAATCTGCACATCAATGCCATTGAACGGGTTCGTCCCTCTCTCTACTACGCTTTTCCAAGCCTTGCCTGCTACTACCCAACCATTATCCACCACAAGCACCTCCATTTACCACATACTTATCCTTTCAAATGTCTTTGCTCTCCTCTGCCTCAAGGCATGTCAAATGCAAAGAAACTTCCCCTTAATTTCTCTATGACAAACAATATGCACTCTGCAAATCAATGCCATTGAACGGGTTCGTCCCTCTCTCCTACCTACGCTTTTACAGCCTGCCTGCTGTACCCAACCATTAATTCAACCACCAAGCTCCTACCATTTTACCACATACCTTATCCTTTCACATGTGTTTGCTCCCCTCTGCCTCAAGGCATGTCCAATGCAAAGAAAATCTCCCTTAATCTTTTCTAGCTGACCAAACAAATATGCACTCGTGCACATCAATTGCCATTGTTCAACAGGTTCGTCCCTCTCTCCTACCTACGCTTTTCCAAGTGCTGCTGCTACCAACCATTATTCCACCACCAAGCACCTACCATTTTCACATACTTTATCCTTTTCACAGTATTTGCTCTCCTCTGCCTCAAGGCATGTCCAAATGCAAAGAAAATTCCCTTTATTTCTCTCTGAAAAACAAATATCGCACTCTGCAAACAATGCCATTGAACGGGTTCGTCCCTCTCTCCTACCTACGCGTTTCAAGCTGCCTGATGCTACCCAAACATTAATCCACCACCAAGCACCTACCATTTTACATATACTTATCCTTTCACATGTCTTTGCTCTCCTCTGGATCATGGCATGTCCATATGCAAAGAAAATTCCCTTAAGTTTCTCTCTGACAAACAACTATGCACTCTGCACATCAATGGCAATTGAACGGGTTCGTCCCTCTCCTAACTACGCTTTTCCAAGCCTGCCTGGTGCTACACAACCATATCCACCACATAGCACCTCCATTTTACCAAATACTTATCCTTTCACATGTCTTTGCTTCCTCTGCACTCAAGGGCTGTCCAAATGCAAAGAAAATTCCCTTGATTTCTCTCTGACAAACATATATGCACTCTGCACATCAATGCCATTGAACGGGTTCGTCCCTCTCGCCTACTACGCTTTTCCAAGCCTTCCGCTGCTACCCAACCATTAATCCACACCCCAGCACCTACCATTTTACATACTACTATCCTTTCACATGTCTTTGACTCTCCTCTGCCTCAAGGCTTCTCCCTTATGCAAAGAAAATTCCTTTTATTTCTCTCTGACAAACATATTCATCTGACTATCCAATGCCATTGGCAACGGGTTCGTCCTCTCTTCTACTACGCTTTTCTCAAGCCTGCCTGCATGCTACCAACATTAATCCACACCAAGCACTTACCATTTTACCACATACTTATCCTTTCCATTGTCTTTGCTCCCTCTGCCTCAATGCATTTCCAAATGCAAAGAAAATTCCTTAATTTCTCTCTGACAAACAAATATGCACTCTGGCAAGATCAATGCACTGAACGGGTTCGTCCCTCTCTCCTACCTTCGCTTTTTTCCAAGCCTGCCTGCTGCTACCCAACCATCCTTTAAATCCACCACCAAGCACTACCATAGTACAAATATTATCTTTCATATGTCTTGCTCTCCTCTGCCTCAAGCATGTCCAAATGCAAAGAAAATCCCTTAATTTATCCCTGACAATCAAATATGCACTCTGACACATCAATGCCATTAAACGGGTTCGTCCCTCTCTCCTACCTACGCTTTTCCATGCTTGCCTGCTGCTACCAACCATTAATCCACCACATAGCACCTACCATTTACCACATAATTATCCTTTCACATGCCTTTGCTCTCCTATGACCTCAAGGCATGTCCAAATGCAAAGGAAAATTCCCTTAATTTCCTCTCTGACAAACAAATATGCACTCTGCACATCAATCCATTGAACGGGTTCGTCCCTCTCCTCCTACCTACGCTTTTCCAAGCCTGCCTGCTGCTAATTCCCAAAACCATTAATCCACCACCAAGCACCTACCATTTTTCCCATTTTATTACTTGTCCCTTCACATGTCTTTGCTCTCCTCTGCCCTCATAGGCATATCAAAATGGGAAAGAAAATTCCCTTAATTTCTCTCTGACAAACATTATGCACTCTGTCATCAATGCCATTGAAACGGTGTTTCGTCCCTTCTCTTATACCTACGCTTTTCCAAGCCTGCTGCTGATACCCACCCATAATCCACCACCATGCACCTACCGTTTTTACCACTACTTATCCTTTCACATGTCTTTGCTCTCCTCTGCCGCAAGGCTGTCCAAATGCAAAGAAAAATTCCCTTAATTTATCTTGACAAACAACATATGCACTCTGCACTATCAATGCCATTAAACGGGTTCGTCCCTCTCTCCTACCTACGCTTTCCATGCCTGCCTGCTGCTACCAACCATTAATCCAC
>NW_027265380.1:0-7142 GCF_036320965.1 Panulirus ornatus
ATTTTTCTTGATTTTTTTGAAAAATATAGGATTTTCTTAAAAATTTCAGCATAGATACTTTTGTGTATGCTGAATAGGATATTGTGCTCAAAATCTGATAATTCTAAATTTAGTCGTTGTAATTACCGTAAGAATTTTAGTATAATTAGTTCATGTGTTGAATGGTTGACATTGCGAATTATAGTCCTTTTGGGACTCTAAAATACTAAGCAGCATATGAAATAACATCTATACAATAGATTTTCATTAAAATCTTGAGAAAGTTGAAAATTTGAGTAAAAAAAAATGTAAGGCTATAGCCTTGGATTTTTCTTGATTTTTATAAAAATATAGATTTTCTTAAAAATTTAGCATTGATACTTATGTGTATGCTGGAATAGGGAATCTGTGGTCAAAATATGAAAATCGTGTAAAATTAGTCGTTGTAATACCGTAAGAATTTTAGTATAATGAGTTCTGTGTTGATATGGTTTGATATTGCGAATTATAGTCTTTTGACTCCAAATACTCAATCAGCATAATAAATAAATATTATACAAGATTTTCATTAAAATGTGAGGAAGTTGAAAATTTGAGCAAAAATAAAAAATGCAAGGATTTTTTTGGTGATTTTTCTTGATTTCCCTTGGATTTTTCTTGATTTTTTTGAAAATTTAGATTTTCTTAAAATATCAGCATAGATACTTTTGTGTATTTGCTGAATAAGAATCTGTGGTCAAAATCTTAAATATCTTAAAAATTTAGTGAGTAATTAGCGTATGAATATTAATATAATTTTAGTCCGTGTTAATTAAACGGTTAATATTTCGAATTATAGTTTTTGACTCCAAATACCTTAAGGCTGCATATGGTAAAATACATTAGTACACAGATTTTCATTAAAATCTGAGAAAGTTGAAAATTTGAGCAAAAAAATTGCCAGGATATAGCTTGGATTTTTCTTGATTTTTTTGAAAATATAGATTTTCTTGAAAATTTCAACATAGATACTTTTATGTCAACTGAATAAAAATCTGTGGTCAAAATCTGAAAATTCGTAAATTTAGTCGTGTAATTACGGTTATGACTATTTAAATATAATTAGTCCAAGTGTTAATCGGTTTCATATTGCGAATTTTATGCTTTTGGACTCCAAATACTCTTTATCAGGCTATAATATAACATATATTACACTGATTTTTTCATTAAAATGTGAGGAAGTTGGAAAATTTGAGCAAAAAAAAATGCAAGGCGATAGCCTTGGATTTGTCTTGATTTTTTTGAAAATTTAGAATTTTCTTAAAAATTTCAGCGTCGTAGATTCTTTTGTTTTTGCTGAAAAAGAATCTTATGTAGTCAAAATCTTAATCGTAAATTTAGTTCGAGTAATTTGCCTATGAAATATTAATATAATTAGTCCCTGTGATAATTAAACGGTAATATTTCGAATTATAGTCTTTTGACTCCAAATACTAAGCAGCATATGGAAATTAAACATCTATACATAGATTTTCATTAAAATCTGAGAATAGAAAGTTGAAATTTTGAGCGAAAAAAAATGCAAGGCTATAACCTTGGATTATTCTTGATTTTTTTGAAAATATAGATTTTCTTTAAAATTTCAGCATAGGTACTTTTGTGTATGCTGAATAGGAATCTGTGGTCAAAATCTAAAAATTCGTAAAGTTAGTCGAGTAATTAGCGTTTATGAAATATCTAATATTAATTAGTCATGTGTTATTTAGTGGTTTAATATGGAATTGTAGCCTTTTGTCTACACAGATTTTCATTAAAATCTGAGAATGTTGAAATTTGAGGAAAAAAATTCCAGGCTATATATGCCTTGGATTTTTCTTGATTTTTAGATAATATAGAATTTTCTTGAAATTTTCAGCATAGATACTTTTTGTCTATCTGAAATTTATAATCTTTCATTTTCTGATAATAATTCGTTAAATTTAGTCGTGTAATTACCGTTGAATATTAATGTAATTAGGCCATGTGTTAAGCGGTTGATATTGCGAATTATAGTCTTTTGAATCCCAAATTATTTATCAGAATTAAATACAATTTATACAAAGATTTTCATTAAAATGTGAGGAAGTTGAAAATTTGAGCAAAAAAAAAAATGCAAGGCTATAGGCTTGGATTTTTCTGTGATTTTTTTGAAAATTAGATTTTCTTAAAAATTTAGCATAGATTCTTTTGTGTATGTGAATAAGAAAATCTGTGGTCAAAATCTAAAAAATTCGTTAATTTTGTGGTGTTTTTAGCCGTTAATGAATATTTATAATTAGTCCATGTGTTATCGGTTATATTTTCGAATTATAGTCTTTTGACTCAAAATACTTAAGCAGCATATGAAATAACACTATACATAGATTCTTTCATTAAAATCTGGAGAAAGTTGAAAAATTTTGATTGATTTTTTTGAAAATATAGATTTTCTTCAAAATTTCAGCTAGATAATTTTGTGTATGGCTGAAATAGGATCTTGTGCTCTAAATCTGAAAATTCTTAAATTTAGTCGTGTATATACCTGTAAGAATTTTAGTATAATTAGTTAATCGTGTTGAATGGTGATATTCGCGAATATAGGTCTTTGACTAAAAATACTTAAGCAGCTATGATATAACATCTTACATAGATTTTCATTAAAATCTAAGAAAGTTGAAAATTGAGTAAAAAAAAAAAATGACTTGGATTTTTCTTGATTTTTTTTGAAAATATAGATTTTCTTTAAAAATTTCAGCTCTGATACTTTTGTGTATGCTGAATATAAGATCTGTGGTCAAAATCTGAAGATTCGTAAATTTAGTCGTTGTAATTACCGTAAGAATTTCTAGTATAATTAGTTTTATGTGTTGAATGGTTGATAATGCGAATTATAGTCTTTTGACTCTCAAAATATTTAAGAGCATATGAAATAACATCTATACATAGATTTTCATTAAAATCTAAGAAAGTGAAAATTTGAGTAAAAAAAAAAACGCAAGGCTATAGCCTTTGGATTTCTTGATTTTTTTGAAAATATAGATAGATTTTCTTAAATTTCAGCTTGATACTTTGTGTATGCATGAAATAGGAAGCTGTGCTCAAAATCTGAAGATTCTTAAATTTAGTCGTGTAATTACCGTAAGGAATTTAGTTATTAGTTCATGTGTGAATGGTTATTATTGCGAATTATTAGTCTTTAGACTCAAAATACTTAAGCAGCATATGAAGTAACATCTATAACATTAGATTTTCATTAAAATTGAGAAAGTTGAAAAATTGAGTAAAAAAAAAAATGTTTAAGGCTATTGCTTGGATTTTTTTTGATTTTTTTTAAATATATAGATTTTCTTATAAATTTCAGCATTATAGATTACTTTTGTGTATGTCTGATAGGATCTGGTAAAATTATGAAAATCGTAAATTTAGTAGTGTAATTTCCGTAAGGAAATTTTAGTATAATGTGTTCATGTGTTGAATGGTTGATATTGCGAATTATAGTCTTTTGATCCCAAATATCAATCTAGCATATTAAAAATATACATCATATACACAGATTTTCATTAAAATGTGAGGAAGGTGAAAATTTGAGCAAAAAAAAATGCAAGGATTTTTCTTGTGATTTTTCTTGATTTCCCTTGGATTTTTCTTGATTTTTTGAAAATTTAGTTTTTCTTAAAACTTTCAGCATAGATACTTTTGTGTATGCTAAATAAGATTCTGGAGTCAAAATCTAAAAATTCGTAAATTTTGTGGAGTAATTAGCGTCTGAATATTAATAATAATTAGTCCGTGTTAATTAACGGTTAATATTTCGAATTATAGTCTTTTGACTCCATATACTGACTTTTTAGCGCAGTTGAAATAACATCTGTACACAGATTTTCATTAAAATCTGAGAAAGTTGAAAATTGAGCAAAAAAAATGCTGGCTATAGCCTTGGATTTTTCATGATTTTTTTGAAAGTATAGATTTTCTTGAAAATTTCAACATAGTTACCTTTTATGTCAACTGAATAAAAATCTGTGGTCCAAAATCTGAAAATTCGTAATATTTAGTCGTGTAATTACGGTATGACTATTAAATTTTAATTAGTCCAAGTGTTAATCGGTTCATTTTGCGATATTTTATTCTTTTGACTCCAAATACTTTATCGCATATAAAGATAACATCTATACAACAGATTTTCATTAAATGTGAGGAAGTTGAAAATTTGTGCAAAAAAAAATTGCAAGGCTATAGCCTTGGATTTTTCTTGATTTTTTGAAAATTTAGATATTTCTTAAAAATTTTCAGCGTGATTCTTTTGTGTATGCTGAATAAGAATCTGTAGTCAAAATCTAAAAATTCGTAAGATTTAGTCGGATAATTAGCGTCATGGAATATTAATATATTTAGTCGTGTGATAATTAACGGTTAATATTTCGAATTATAGTTCTTTTGACTCCAAATGACTTAAGCAGCTTTTGAAATAACAATCTATACCATAGATTTTCATTAAAATCTGAGAAAGTTGAAATTTTGAGCAAAAAAAATGCAAGGCTATAACCTTGGATATTTCTTGATTTTTTTGAAAATATAGATTTTCTTAAAAAATTTCAGGCCATAGATACTTTTGGTGTTGTTGAATAGGAATCTGTGGCCAAATCTAAAAATTCGTAAAGTTAGTCGTGTAATTAGCGTATGAATACTAATATATTAGTCCATGTTTTATTTTATTGGTTTATATTGCGAATTGTAAGCTTTTGACTACACAGATTTTCATTAAAATTGGAGAAAGTTGAAATTTGAGGAAAAAAAAATGCCAGGCTATATATAGCCTTGGATTTTTCTTGAATTTTTTCATAATATAGATTTTCTTGAATTTTCAGCATAGATACTTTTATGTCTTTACTGAATAAAAATCTTTCATAAAATCTGGAAAATTCGTTAAATTTTGTCGTGTATTACGTATAAATATTAATGTAATTAGGGCATGTGTTAAGCGGTTGTTATTTTGCGAATTATAGTCTTTTGACTCAAATATTAATCAGAAGAATTTATAATAACATATATACACAGATTTTCATTAATTTGTGACGGAGTTGAAAATTGAGCAAAAAAAATTGCAAGCTATAGCTTGGATTTTTCTTGATTTTTTTGAAAATTTAGATTTTCTTAAAAATTTCAGCTATGATTCTTTTGTGTATGCTGAATAAGAATCTGTGGTCAAAATCTAACAATTCGTAAATTTTGTCGAGTAATTAGCATTTATGATATTTAGTAATTAGTTCCATGTGTATTAAACGTTAATATTTCGAATTATAGTCTTTTGACTCAAAAATACTTAAGCAGCATATGAAATAACTCTGTTACATAGATTTTCATTAAAATCTGAGAAGAAAGATTTGAAAATTGAGTAAAAAAATATGGCAAAGCTATAGCATTGGATTTTTTTGTTTTTTTTGGAAATATAGATTTTCTTCAAAAATTTCAGCATAAGATAACTTTTGTGTATGCTGATAGGCATCTCGGTGCTCAAAATCTGAAAATCTTAAATTTAGTTCGTCGTAATTACCGTATGAATTTTAGTATATTTAGTTCATGTGGTTGAATGGTTGTAATTGCGAATTATAGTCTTTTGACTCATAATACTTAAGCAGCATATAAATTAACATCGTCTATACATTAGATTTTCATTAAAATCTAAGAAACAGTTGAAAATTTGGTAAAAAAAAAAATGCAAGGCTATAGCCTTGATTTTTCCTTGATTTTTTTGAAATTATAGATTTTCTTAAAAATTTCAGCATAGATACTTTTGTGATATGTGAATAGGAATCTGTGGTCAAAATCTGATGATTCGTAAATTTAGTCGTGTAAATTACGATAAGAATTTTAGTTAAATTAGTTCATGTGTGAAGGTTGGATATTCGAATTATAGTCTTTTGACTCATAATTCTTAAGCAGGCATATGAAATAAAACATCTATACATAGATTTTCATTAAAATCTAAGAAAGTTGAAAATTTGAGTAAAAAAAAATGTTAGGCTTATAGGCTTGGATTTTTCTTGATTTTTTTTAAAAATATTGATTTTCTTAAAAATTTCAGCATAGAATACTTTTGTGTATGCTGGAATGGAATCTGTGGTCAAAATATGAAAATTCGTAAATTTAGTCGTGTAATTACCGTAAGATTTTAGTATAATGAGTTCATGTGTTGGAATGGTTGATATGCAATTTATTGTCTTTTGACTCCAAATACTCAATCAGCATATAAAATAACAATCTATACACAGATTTTCATTAAAATGTGAGGAAGTTGAAAATTTGAGCAAAAAAAAAAGAAGGATTTTTCTTGTGATTTTTCTTGATCTTCCTTGGATTTTTCTTGATTTTTTGGGAAAATTTAGATTTTCCTTGTAAAAAAATTTCTGCATAGATTACTTTTGTGTATGCGAATAAGAATCTGTGGTCCAAAATCTAAAAATTCGTAAATTTAGTGGGAGAGTAATTAGCGTATGATGAATATTAATATAAAATTTTTAGTCGTGTTAATTAAACGGTTAATCTTTCGAATTATAATCTTTTGATCCCAAATACTTAAGCAGCATATGAAATAACATCTGTCACAGATTTTCATTAAATTCTGAGGAAGTTGAAAATTAGACCAAAAAAAATGCCAGCTATTTGCCTTGGATTTTTCATGATTTTTTTGAAAATATAGATTCCTGAAAATTTCAACATAGATACTTTTAATGTCAACTGAATAAAAATCTGTGGTCAAAATCTGAAAATTCGTTAAAATTTTAGTAGTGTAATTACGGTTATGCAATATTAATATAATTAGTCCAAAGTTGTTTTAAACGGTTCATATTGCGAATTTTATTCCTTTTGACTCAAAATACTTTATCTGATTTAAAAATAACAATCTATACACAGATTTTCATTAAAATGTGGAGGAAGTGAAAATTTGAGCAAAAAAAATGAAGGCTATAGCCTTAGATTTTTCTTGATTTTTTGAAAATTTAGATTTTCTTAAAAATTTCAGCGTAGATTCTTTTGTGTTATGCTGAATAAGATATCTGTTAGTCATAATCTAAATTCGTAATTTAGTCGAGTAATTAGCGTTATGAATATTAAAATAATTAGTCCAAGTGGATAATTAAACGGTTAATATTTCGAATTATAGT
>NW_027265381.1:0-9634 GCF_036320965.1 Panulirus ornatus
GTATTACCCGTAAACCTTGACTATAGTGGCCAGGTTTTTTTTTATAGGTTCTATACTGTCTTTTTTCAAATTCATACATATTTTGTCAAAGGGCGATATTTTCATTTTGAAACTTTATTTTGGGGACAGTATTTTAATAGCGCATATTGTAAATAATCTAAAATCTCAGAGTAGCTATATTCATGGTCACTATTTCTTCATGATTTTTTATGTCGGGAGTGTTTTTATTTTCAGGGGCAGTTTTTTTAAAAAGGTTTAAAAAAAAATTTTTTTCATGAATTATCCAAAATAAAAAGCGAAATTTTTTTTTTCCCATTAAATGATAAAGGGGGCCCCCCTAACCTTTTTCATGAAAAGGGCTTTATTGTTATGGTTTCAGTACGGGTCGTGGTGAATGTTTTGTTTTTGGGGGCATTTTGAAAATGGAACCCAAAAGTGGCAGGGTGACTATATTTTTAGGGTTTAAAAACCCATTTTTTATGACGCATATAAAAAACATTTCGGGAGCATTTTTTGTCATCGTGCTTGTTTTCCCAAATAATATCTTATTGTCTTCAACTTTTTCAATTAGGGGGCAATTTGTCTTAGGGGACTGTTTTTTGATTTTTTCTGTACTTGCTTTGGTATTTTGGAATTGTAAATCGTAAATTTCCAAGGGAATGGGGACTATATTGCCATAAAAAATTTACTTGCTATGGTAATCATAATGTCATGATGGCTAAAATTTTTTGGTTTTCCATTTGCCGGGATGGCTATATTGTTTATTTAAAAACCCATATTCCCATGATGGCTATTTGCCCTTTTTTTTTCTTTTAAAATTCCCCAAGGGGGGTGGCTGTTTTTTTAATGTTTCCCCTTTATATTTTCAGAGTAGTATATTGTCAAGTTAGCTATATCGTTGTGATGAGTATTTTTTCTTTTGGGATATATTCCCAGGGAGGGCCTTAAAACTAACATTTTAGAGATTTTGGCATGGTGTTATATCGTTTTTAGAGCAAAACCCCTTTTGGGTTGGGTGGCTATCTTTTGGGTTTTTTTTTAAAAAATTCCGGGGGGGAATTTTTTTCCTGGCAGCTCATTATAAAACGTTCCCTTTTTTCAATGATGGCTATATTGTGATGGTGACGACTTTTGGCACGGTGACTGTTTTGTAATTTCAATAAAATTTGCTCCCCTCCCATTATTTGTTCCCCCTGGAAAAAAAGTTGATGGCTATATTGCTAGGGATTGATTTTTTTGGGGGTTGGGATATTTTTGGCCAACTATACAATATTTTTGTGATTAAATGTCTGATAAAAATTTATTTTCCATGGCGGCTTCTTTGGTATTTAAGTGAAATGGGTATGGTTATCATATCATCATGTAAATTTTTTACTTTCTTGGTTTTTATATTTGTGTTTTTTTTAAGGGCAACCTGCTAAATTTTTATGATCTTTGATTTGTTTTTAGGATTATGGTAACTTTTATTGAAAATCCCGAGGGATTTTTTCTTTTGAAAATTTTTTGTATGTTGACAAAAATTTTTGACTTTTTTTAAAATGTTTTGGGGTTCAGTTTATGATTTTTTTACATTGTTTTATGGTCTATATTTTGGTAAAGGTTTTCTATTTATAATGATATATCCTTTTTGGGCCCGCTATTTTGTTTTGAAACTTTTTTTGCCCTTGCCGGCTATAAGTTTGCTATGATTAAAAAAATTTGGTTTTTGGGCACGGTATCTTATTGTCATTTTAGTTATACTGCCATAGGGGAAATGATTTGTTATTTTTTTTTTGCTTTTTTTAAATGTTTTGGTCACATCAGTTTTATGATCACTGTGGCTAAAATTTTTTATAGTGAAAAAAAATTGCGGTCAAATTTTAAAATTGTATAATGGCCAGATTTTCTTTGGCGTTTTTGTTGACATGGAGGCTTTTTTTTCATGATTTTTTATTTTCATTGCAAGAAAATTTATAAAAGTTTTAAATTTGACAGGGTTTGATGACTTGTATCGTGATATTATTTCATGGTGGCCCGAACTATATTTGGGGGCTATATTCTCGTTTTTTTTCCCGTATTTTCAATGTTGGGCTTTTTGTGAAATAAGGCTTTCCTTTTCGTGTAACCCATTGTGGGCATTTGGGGGAAGTTTTTTCCCAAAATGGGAGTATTGTCCTTTTTTGACCTACTGTCATTTTTGGGTATCTTCTCATTTTGGGTTCCCTTGCTATAACGTATATATGTCACCTCAATTTAAGGGCTTTTTAGGGGTTTTGGGGAAAAAGTTTTGGAAAAAAAAAGGTTTAAATATTGTATAGGTTTTTTTATATAAATTTTTTCAAATTAATTAAAATTTGCATTACTTTTTTCAATTTTTTAAAGCAAAATTATTTTTCCAATTTTATAATTATTAAAAATTTTTGTTTTTTTTTTGTGCCACCAAAATTTTTTCTTTTTTTAAAAGCGGAAAATTTTTTATTTTTCATTAAAGGAAAAAATTTTTAATTTTTGGTGGTTAATTTTTTGGGGGCCCAAGATAACTATATTGTCATGGTTTATTTTTTATCATGATTTTTATGAAGGGCCCAAAAAGACTGTATTTTCGTAGAAGCTTTTTTTAATGGGTGTTGGAAACCCCTTTAGTATAAACCAAATTTTTGAAGGGGAAATTGCCCTTTTGATTAAAAATTTTCAGGGGGCTACATTTTCCATGATATGCTTTTATGGGTTTTGGTTTCAGTACTGTCATGGGAAATCTTTATACTGTTTCTACATTGCAAAAAGGAAACCCAAAAAAATTAGGGGGGCATATTTTCTGGTACGATAATTTTTTCATGGCGATTATTGGGGGTTTTTGGTATATTTTTCCCGGTGACTATGTTGCCATAAAAATCTAAATTGTCTATAATTTGTCAAATTGATGGCAAAATTTTTTTTGAGACGGTACTGTCCCTGGGTTTTCTGTATTGTTTACGGTGGGTTTTATTGCAACATGACTAATAGTCACGTTTGGGTACATTGTCTTAAAGGGTCCCATTGTTTATGGTTTAAATTTTATTAACCCTATTTGGGTTTTATTGTTAAAACACTATATCGCCATGATGGCTATTTGTCATTTTTGTTTTATTAAAAGGAGGGGGACTGTCTTTTCATTTTTTGGCAATATTTTCAGAAAAGCTAAAATTGTCGAGTTTTGGGGGGTTTTTATGTTTTTTTCTGGCGTTTTTATCATGATGGAAAAAAATTTAAAATTTTGGCGATATTGGCAGGGCGATATAGGGGTTTTTGGGCATCAAAATTTCTTTTTTTGTGGATTTTGTCACTTGTTTTTTTCATCAATAATAGCTACATGGGCAAGGTTAAAAATTTTTCTTGGTTTAGCTACATTTTCCCTTTGGTTTAAAGACATTGGTGGTGGTTGTTTTCCCTTTTTTTCCCAAATTTATAATTTCCCGGCCGGGGCTATATTTTTCTTTTTCGCTTATCAATTTGATGGCTATTTTGTTATGGTTAATTTTTTTCTTTTAGGGTTTATATTTTGAAATTTAGTGTCAATACTGTTTTTGATTTATGATCTTTGATAAAAATTTTCATGAAAAACGTTTTTGGTATTGTAAGTGTAAGGTGAATGGATTATCTCATTCATGCCCTTTAAAATTTGTCAGGGTTTTTAACTATGATTTTTTTATGTAAAACCTCCCTGTTTTATTTTAATATGTTTTTATTGTTGATTTTTGGAAACAAACTTTTAATCGTTTTATTTCATTGTGATAATTTTTCTGTTGGGGAAAAGGTTTCCCAGGGAGAGTAAAATGTTATGACCATTTTCATAAAGAAAATCCTGTCTGAGTCACTTTTTTTTTAACAAAAACTTTATTGTCCGGGATTTCCTTTTATTTTTCCTATGATGGGAAAACGGCTATCTTTTAAAGTATCTTTTAATTTTTCAGGGGGTTCTATTGCCATTAAATGTTTCTATTTTTTGCTTTGATTATATTGTCTTTATCATTTATATGATCATGGTAGTTTACATAAGGGCTAAATTGTCATACCCAAATATCTTGGCCATGGGTCCCTTATATTTTCATAAATATTTTTTTAAAGTTTTGTAAGTTTAAACTGCCCAAGGTGACTCTTTTTGTCCTGGTGATTGGTTATACCCGTGATATTATTGTCAAGAGGGGCTGTGTTGCCCATGGGGGGCAAAATTTTTGTAGTTTGCATTTTTTTAAATTTTTTCCCTTTTTGTAAAGTTTAGTTTTTCCCTTAAGGGTCCCATAGTGCCCATGGGGGAATATATTTTCATAGGGGAAATTTATTGTCATTATGAACATTTTTGTCTTTTTGGGCCATCTCCTTTATTTTTTACATTTTTATCAAATATATCATCACCGGGGCTATATTAGAAACGTGATCTTTTTTCACGGTTGCTATATTTTCATTTTTTTTCATGCATTTTTTTTCGTAAGTGAAAACATTTTTCATGATAAATATAACATTTCCCGGGACCCTATTATTCCCTTTTTGACTATATTCTTATTATGACAATGATATCATTGGGTTTCATTTTGCCAAAAATAAAATTTAAATTTTTTATGGTGTCTATTTTATCATGATGGTTATTAAAGTCATTGGGCCCTTTTTACGGGTTTGCTTTTATTTTGGTATTGGGTTTGGCCCTAATGATGGGATTTTTTAAAAAAACGGGGCTTTTCATTTTTTATTTTAAAACTCAGGGGATACATTGTCGTGATATGTATTTTGGTTTTTGGTTGCAGGAAATTTATTGTATATGTATTTTTTTAAAGTTGGCTTTATTCCAATGGAAGCCTTTGTGGGAGATTTGGGTAATTTTTTTATTAAATTTTAATTTTTTTGTTAAAGGGCGATTTTTTTCCATTGTTGGGGATTTTTTCATGGTGAGGGTTTCCATAATATCTATACTGTCATTTGATTTGTTGAGTTGGGGGCTATTTGTCATAATTAAAATTTAAAGGGTTCCTTTTTTGTCTTTGGTTTGGTTTTTTTTGTCATCGTGTCTACATGGTCATGGTAGTTATTTTCCCTTAAAATTTTTGAAAATGTTTAAAATTTTATTGCAGTTGGCTTATTAAAATTAAATGAAATATTGCCTTTATGGGTATTTTTTATTTTTTGTTTTATTTCCCAAGGGGGGGATTTCTTTTTTTGGGGCCCATATATTTTAGGGTACCTTTTGTTAATTAAGATTACGTCATAAAGACAATTTGTTTGCCATTTCCAAAATTTTCACCTTAAAAGTATGGGTATCATGATAATTATCCCGTTAAAACAAGGGGAAAAATGAACGATTTAAAAAATTTGGGGAATTTAACCAATTAAAAAAACAAACACCCTTTTTAATATAGCCGGTGACGATATGTATAACTTGGGAATGTAACCAAAAATTAGTAGATAGCCAAAAATGACTTTTTTTTCATAATGATAATTGCGTTTACTATGAAAAATTTTTTTTCCCCAAAGAAAGTATAGCTACACTGAATTGAAGCATATTTTACTAATTAGTAACATTGAAAACGCAAAAAAACCCACAATTTAGCCACCATGATTGTACTACCAAAAATAACAATAATGTTACAAAATAAATCATCACTGTGATATTTGTTAAACTTGAAAAAAAAAATTTTCCCAAATTTCTATAAAAATATTTATGAGAAAAATAGCATCCAATTAACATGTTTTCCCAAAGACAATTTAGCCATTTGATTTGTATAGTCACAAAATACAACATATTCCCAAAACAACAACAAAGCCACCCTGGCCATATAAATGGTATAACAATATGGGCAACGCAAACATTTAAAAAAAACCCTTTACAATATGTTCACAAAAGTCAATATAGCCACCTGACAAATTTTAGATACCGTGACGAATTAGTTTGCTTTCGGTTTATGGGAAAATATAGCCTCTTTTGTTATAGTGTCCGGAGACAAAAGCCCTCCAAAAAAAAGAATTTATTTAATACTATACGCCGCCTTGGGCAGTATGGCCCCTAAAACCCAAAGTCAAGGGAAACCCTGAAAATGTTTCCCGCCATACCAAAATAATTATCAAAAAAAATTCCCAAAATACCAAAATGATCAAAAGAGGGGAAATTTCCATTCCTATATTTGTTTCCAAAAATCAACATTAATTTATGATAATGTAATCAGCATTTTCCCCCATAAGCATCATCAACCCTTTTTAAAAACATGACAAGGGCTAAGTTACATGATGATATGATACCCCGACAAAATAATTGGGAAGATGCCCAAAAAAGCCGTCATAGATATATTATCATGATCATATAATCACAAACCCAAAATTTTAGGTAAAAACAAAATACATCCCCCAAAGATGAAATTGACCGTAGCAAAAAATTTGCCATCAAGTTTTATAAAAGCGACCAAAATAATGTAGCCAGGATGGGGGTTATTTTGAAAAATAACAATACACCCGCCTGGGCCCAAAATCGTCTTTTTTTACAATGTAGCTTGCATGAAATTTTAGTAACCCTTGAACGATATGTTGGGCCCTGATGTTTTAAATTTCCCCTGGGAAAAAATGTCCAAAAAAAAAAGGGGGGGCTGCGGGCCCCTATATCACCATTTCTAATTTGCCAAAATTCTACTATAACATCATGGCAATATACCAAAAAGGGGGGAAAAAAAATACCCACCACAATAAGGAAAGGGGGAAATTAAAAAATATAGCTTTCTCTTACAAAAAAACCAAAGAGACAATTTTAGTTACCATAAGAATGTAATCTTTAAAGCCCGTATAGCCCTTTATGACCCTTGAGTCACGAAAAGGGCAAGACAAAAACCTTTTTGACCAAATAGGCAAATGACAATTTCAGTCTCTATGACAAAATAGCCGGGGAATTTTAAAAAAATCAAATGAAAAATATAGAAATTATGGCAACACGTCACCATGACCCTTTATTCAAAAATACATTGAAAAAAACTAAAAACAAAATGATTTAAAACCCTGAAAATATAGCCACCCGACTTATGGCTTCCATTGTGATATAGCCAACACAATTTTACATTACCAGACAGGACTGAAAATATTTTCAATTACATATTATGACCCTTTTATTCACCCCATAATTTAAAAAAAGTGAAATATCCGTTTTTTTTAATGATATATCTCCAAGGGGATATCAACCCCCATTAAAAAAGCTAAAAATGAAAAATGTAGTCAAATGCAGTTATCCCTTTGCAATATTTGACAAAGAGATTTGTAGTATAATGAGAATTTTAGTCACCCGCAATTTACTGTCAAATTTAATTTTTATAGTTATCCAAGATAATGTATAGTTATGAAAAAATTTTACATGATTAAAAAAAAAGGCAATATAGCAACTATAAAGGGGAAACACCTTGCCAAAAATAGCCCAAGGTGACCCATATGTAAATCTTCGCAATGTAAAAAAAAAATGAGCAGATAGCCAAAATGACATTATTCTTTTAAAGGGCAATTTCTGCTTTCTACGAAAATATATTCCCCGGGGGAAAACTTTGCTACAATGACCAAATAAAGCAAACTTCAACCCAAAAAAGTAAATATTGAAAAAAACAAGGGAAAAAGACAATTAGCCCCCATGACAATGCAGGGTATCCCTGACAATAATGTCACGATATAATCAATCGCCAGGCTATTAGAGCAAACCCTTTATAGTTTAAACTTTCAATGACTTTATGAATATCATGAAAATATAGCCCCCATGGGCAACATATTTTCCCATGACAATTTTGCCATTTGGTAATTTTGGGCACGACGACAAAAATATTCACTATGACCAAAAAATCTACCATGGTTTATATAACTGTATGGGGGCCATAAGATTTCAGGATATTTTAGGGGTCCAGGACAATAAGAAATTTCGGCCCAAAACAGTAACCCTGAGAATATATCCAAATACAATAAAAAAGTCATAACCCCCAAAAGATCCAAACCATGAAAATTAGTTACCCTGCCACTATGATTTTAATTGTAATGTAACCAACATAAAATACATTCAACATGACATACTGAAAAATATTTAAAAAATATCGCGTATCATGGCAATATATTCATATAATAATTTAAAAAAAAAGGGAAAATCGTTTTTATGAATATCTTCAAAAGGGGAAAATTTAACCCATTAAATATGCAAAAAAAAAATGCAGTTTAGACTGTCATTATAAATATCATGAAAAGTCCCCATGACAGTATTGTTATGTTAGCAAAATAGCCACTAAGAGATTATTTAAACTTTTAAAGGCCAAAATTGGGACAATGAAAAAAATACTGTCATTTAAAAGTAGAGTTATCACGATAATGTGTCGCTTTTGAGTAAATATGCATCACTTAAAAAAAAAGACAAAATATTGGGAACTATAAATGAGATACCCTTTACAATATAGCCAAGGTGGAAAGATATGTAAATACTCGCAAAAATAACCAAAAATGAGTAGATAGCCAAAATGACGGTTTTGTTTATAATGACCCTTTCTATGCTATGAAAAAAATTTTCCCCCCTGAACTTTTAGCTAAATGACAATAAAGCAATCTTTTTCCCAAAAAAGTAACCCGTGAAAATACAGAAAAGGGGCTATATAGCCCCCATGAAAGTTCCGGGCCAACTATGACAATAATTTTCACGATATAATTCAAAGACTATAGAAACCTCATGAAAATAAAGGGTTCCATGTCAACCCACTTACCATGACAATTTAGCCCAATATGTGATATTTGTCAAAAATGGGCAATACATTCACTATAACGATATAACCATGATAAAATAAGTGATATAACAATACAATCAACACAATAATAAGGAAGACTTAAAACTATATTCATTATAGCAATATAAGCACCTGACAATATGGATGCTGTGAAAGAATATTCTCTCTCGGATCATAGCAAACATATAGGCTTTAGGACAATAAAGTGTCCATGACAAAATAGCGACTAAGACAAGATTTTCAGTTAATATATAATCATCTTGACAGTATAGCCGATAAAAAAATGAAACAACAATGAAAATGTACCTGCTATAACAATACAGCTACCATGAAAATGCAGGCAATATGACAAAATTGTCACAATGAAATATAATCGCCATTACAATTTAGTTAACATAATCATATATCATCATGATAATATCATCAGGAGGCTGACATAAACACCATCACAGTATAAAAACCATGACAATATGGTGACATGATAATATGATATCTATACACTTTCACTCACATTACCAAATAAGCCGCCATAAAAGTATTGTTATCATGATCATATAATTAAAACAAAATTGTAGTTAATGACAATATATATCCCTAACGACAAAATTAACCACAGCAATATAGCCAGCAAGTAAATATAGCGACGAAGATAATGTAGTTAGGATGGCATTATATTGAAAATAACAATGCAGCCACAATGGCAATGTCGTCACCATGACAATGTAGCTACCATGAAAATATAGTAACATTGACAAAGTAGCTACTATGATAATAAAATCCCATGGAACATATCCACAATAACAGTTTATTTCTAAGTCACTATATCACCATGCTAATATCGCCAAAATGTTAGTCTAGGCATCATGGCAATATACCACCAGAAAAAGAAAATAAGCACCACAATG
>NW_027265382.1:0-8949 GCF_036320965.1 Panulirus ornatus
GTATAGCCGATGTTAGCGTTCCCAGCAATCACGCAAATGTGTTGTAGGAGGTCAGATTAATGTGTTCAATGAAAAGTGCTTGTTCGTAATGCTCAGTTTATGGCGTGAAAAGTGTATGAAAGAAGAAAGCTGAGAGTAAATGTGAATAAGAGCAAGGTTATTTAGGTACAGTAAGGTTGAGGGACAAGTCAATTGGAGGTAAGTTTGAATGAGAAAAACTGGAGCAGTGAGTTGTTTAGGTATTTGGGAGTCGATTCGGCAGCGGATGGAACCATGGAAGTGGAAGTAATCATAGGATGGGAGGAGCGAAAACTTCTGGGAGCGTGAAGAATGTGTTGAAGTCGAGAACATTATCTTTAAAGTTAAAACAAAAATGGGTATGTTTGAAGGTAAAGTTGTTCCAAACAATGAAATACTGTTTTGCGAGGCGTGACTATAGATAGGTTGTGCGGAGAGTGTGGTGTGCTGAAATGAGATGTCTAGGACAATATGTGGTGTGAGGTGGTGTGATCGCGTAAATAGTAAAGGGTAAGAGAGATGTGTGGTAATAAAGAGTGTGGTTGAGAGAGCAGAAAGAGGGTATATTGAAATGATTTGTCAACATGGAGAGAACTGAGTGAGGAAAGATTGACAGAGGAAATATGTGTCAGAGGGTGGAGGGAACGAGAAGTTAGACCAAATTGGAGGTGGAAAGATGAGTAAAAAGATTTGAGTGATCGGCCTGAACAAGAAGGAGGGTGAAAGGCGTGCAAGGAATAGCGTGAAAATTGGAACGACGTGGTATACCGGGTTCCGACGTCTGTCAATGGATGATCCAGGGCTTGTGAAGCAATCTGGGTAAACCAGGAAAGTTCTGTGGGGGCCTGGATTTGGAAAGGGAGCAGTGTTTCGTGCATTATACAGACAGCTAGAACTAAGTGTGAAACGAATTTGTGGCCTTTGTTGCTTTTCCCAGCGCTACCCCTCGCGCACATGCGGGGGAGGGGGTTGTTATTTCATGTGTGGGCGGGTGGCGACGGGAATGATAAGGGCAGACAGTATAATTATGTACATATGTATATAAGTATAGTCTGTGGTGTGTGTATATATAATATAATATAATATATATAAATATATCTATAATATATATATATATATATAATAATTATATATATATATAAACACATATATAAGTCTTTCTTATTTCTTTAAACACGCGCTATTTCCCGCGTTAGCGAGGTAACTTAGGAAACAAGAGGACTGGCCTTTTTGGAATATCCTCACCTGCCCACCTCGTGTTTTTCCTTTGGAAAATTAAAAAAAAAAAAAAAAAACGATAGGGGAGGATTTCCACCCCCCTCACCCAGACCCTTTTTAGTCGCCTTCTACGACAACTAACGCAGGAATACGTGGGAAAAGTATTCTTAATCCCCCTCTCCCCAGGGATATATATAATATTATATATATATATATATATAATATATATATATATATATAACTATATATATATAGATATGTACATATATATTATATATATATCTATATATAAATAATATATATAAATATATATCTCTTTTTTTTTTTTTTTTTTTTTTTTTTATACTATGTGCGCTGTCTCGCCGCGTTTCCGAGGTAGCAGCAAGGACACAGACAAAGAAATGGCCCAACCAAACCCCCCCCCCCCCCTCATAACACATGTACATAACACACGTCCACACAAAACGCAAATATACATACCTACACAGCTTTCCTTGGTTACCCCAGACGCTATCACATGCCTTGCTCAATCCACTGAAAAGCACGTTCTACCCCTGTAATACCACATGACTCTCCAATTCAACTCTATTTTCTTGCCCTCCTTTCACCCTCCTCGCATGTTCAGCCCCGTTCACACAACATCTTTTTCCACTCCTCTTCCACCTCCAATTGTCTCCCTCTTCTCCTCGTTCCCTCCACCTCCGACACATAGATCCTCTTGGTCAATCTCCACCCCACTCATTCTCTCCATGGTGGGCCCAAACCTTTCATGAACGCTCTCGGGGCTCGGTTGCTGCTCACGAGCGCGCGCACGCGACACGAGCTCTTGAGGAGGGGTAGATATATTTGTCTGCCGCACCATGCGCGTCGCTCACGGTTTGTGTGGGGGGTGGAGGCGAAATTTATCTGTGAGTGTTATGACGCGATCAAACACCTCACACCACACATTGTCCCTCAACATCTCATTCCAGCACATCCATCCTCCTGGCACATCTCTATCCATAGCCACGCCTCGCAACCATAACTACATTGTGGGAACCACTATTCCTCCAAACATACCCATTTTTTGCTTTCCGAGATAATGTTTCCGACTTCCACACATTTTGCAAGGCCTCCCCAAAATTTTCGCCCCCTCCCCCACCCTAGATCCACTTCCGCTTCCATGGGCCATCGCTGACAGATCCACTCCCAATATCTAAAACACTTCACTTCCTCCAGTTTTTCCCATTCAAACTCACCCCAATTGACTTGACCTCACCCCTACGTACCTAAAACCGGCTCTTTATTCACCATTTACTCCTCAACTTTCTTCTTCCACACACGTTACCAAACTCTGTCACCACTTCTGCAGGTTTACTCACATGAATCAGCCACCAGCGCTGTATCATCAGCGAACAACAACCGACTCACTCCCAAGCTCTACTCATCCCCAACAACTTCATACTTGCCCTCTTTCCAGACTCTTGCATTTATATATATATATATATAATATATATATTATAGATTATAAAATATATATAGATATATAATAATATATATATGTACAATATATATATATATATATTATATAATATATATATAGATATATATATAGACTAATATATATATATTTTTTTTTTTTTTAATCTTTGTTTCCTTAATACTATTTCGCCTTTCCCGCGAAAGCGAGTAGCGTTAAGAACAGACTGGCCTTTTTTGGAATATCCGCACCTGGCCCCCTCTGTTCCTTCGTTTGGAAAATTAAAAAAAAAAAAAACGAGAGGGGAGGATTTCCAGCCCCCCGCTCCCTCCCCTTTTAAGAGTCGCCTCTACGCCACGCAGGGAATACGTGGAGTATCTTAATCCCCTATCCCCAAGGGATATAATTTATATAGATATATATATCTATATATATATATAATATAATATATATATAATATATATATATACTATATAATATATATAATATATATATATATATATATATATATGTATATATTATATATATATATAATATATATAGATATATATATATATCTAGAAATATATAATATATATATATATACGTTATAGTATATATTAAATATAATATATACAATATATATATATATAATATATATATATAATATATATAGATATATATTATATATATATATATATATATATATATAATATATATATATATATATTATATGTATATAATGAAGATAAATATATAATATATATAGAATATACGTTGAGAAGCATAGGTATGTAAAATGTGCGTGTGTGGACGTGTATTGTAATACATTTATGTGGGTTGGTTGGGCCATTCTTTCCTCTGTTTCCTTGCGCTACCTCGCTTAACACGGGAGACTGCGACAACGTATGATAACATATAAATAGATTAATATAATATATATATATATATATATATATATATATATATATATATAATATTATTAAATATATAATATATATATATATATATATATATATAATTTATTTTATCCTATCATATACTTTTTGTCGCTGTCTCCCGTTAGCGCGTAGCGCAGGGAAAAGAGGAACGACTGGGCCAACCCACCCACATACACATGTAGATACATACACGTCCACACGCGCACATATACTTCCCTATACAGTTTAACTATACATACATAAACATACACAGACTATTCCATATATACACACGTACATAATTATATCCTTCTGCCTTTATTTATTCCCGTCGCCCACCCAACCAAACATGAAATGGACAACCCCCCTCCTCCCCGCACTGCGCGAGGTAGCAATGCGAAAAGACAACAAAGGCCACATTCCGTTCACACACAGTCTCTAGCTGTCATTATAATGCATCGAAACCACAGCTCCTTTCCACATACAGGCCCACAAAAGTTTCCATGGTTTTACCCCGACGCTTCACATGCCCTGGGTCAATCCACTGATAGCACGTCTACCCTGTATACCACATTGTTCCAATTCACTCTATCCTTGCACACCTTTTTCCCTCCCGGCAGGTTCAGGTCCCGATCGCTCAATATTTTTCCCTTCTATCCTTCCCCTTCAATTTGGTCTCCCCCGTCTCCCTCGTTTCCCTCCACCTCTGACAAATATATCCTCTTTGGGGCAACCTTTCTCACTCATTCCTCTCCATGTGACCAAACCATTTCAATACACCCTCTTCTGCTCTCTCAACCAACTCTTTTATTACCACACATCTCTTAACCCCTTTCAATTAACTTACTCGATTAAACCACCTCACATCACATATTGTCCTCAAACCTCTCATTTCCAACAACATCCGCCCACCCTCGCAACCATAGAACATTGTGGAACCACTATTCTTTCAAACATACCAAGTCTGATTTCCGAATTGGGTTCTTCGCCTTCCACACAGTTTTTCCAACCTCCCAGAACTTTTGACCCAGCCCCCACCCTGTGACTCACTTCCGCTTCCAATGGTTCCGATCCGCTGCCAAATCCACTCCCAGATACGTTTTTTTTCGAAAACACTTCACTTCCTCCAGTTTTTCTCCATTTCAAACTTACCTCCTCTCAATCGCCTTGTCGCTCAACCCTACGTACTAATAACCTTGCTCCTATTCACATTTTACTCGCCAGCTTTCTTATTTCACTCACTCTTACCAGACGCAGTCAAAACCAGCTCTGCAGTTTCTCACCCAATCAGCCACCAGCGCTGTGTCATCTGCGAACAACAACTGACTCACTGTCCCAACCTCTCGGGACCGCAACAACTGTATACGTGCCCCTCTCTCCAAAACCTTGCATTCACCACCTAACAACCCCATCCAAAGCAAATAAACAACCTGGAGACATCACGCACCCCTGCCGCAAACCGACATTCACTGAGAACCAAATCACTTTTCCTCTCATCTACACGTTCGCATGCTTACATCCTCCGCTATAAACTTTTCACTGCTTCTAGTAAACTTGCCAACACACCATATACTCCTTAAATACCTTCCACAAGCAAGCTCTAAATCACCTTTCATATGGCCTCCTCTCTCCAGAGCCATAGACGCTACATACAAATTCTTTGGCTTCTCTAAGTAATCTCAATACATTCTTCAAAGCAACACCTGATGTTACACATCCTCCTACCACTTCTGAACCCCACACTGCCTTTCCCCATCTGATGCTTTCACCCTTCTCAATCAATACCCTCCCATATAATTACCAGGAATACTCCAACTAACTTAATACCTCTGTACTTTGAGCACTCACTCTTATCCCTTTGCCTTTGTTACAAATGGCATATGCACGCATTATCGTATCCGCCAATCCCAGGCATCTCACCGTGGAGTCATACATAACATTAAATAAAACCTTACCAACAGTCAACAATACAGTCCCCCCCTTTTTTTAATAAATTCCCACTGCAGGGTATAGTGAGTGAGTGCATTGCCATCTTGCGGGTGTCCAGTATTATGAGAGCCCTCTGCCGCTCGCTCCGATAGTGAATTCCTTTTCTCTTGAAGTTATAGATATATCCTCGTCACCTCCGTCCCAAGCCTTGCCCTCTCGTCCCACCCTCCGTCCCATCCTTCCTCCACCTGTCACCTCCGTCCCATCCTTGCCCTCTCGTCACTCCGCCCGTCCGTCTCCTCCCGTCACCTCCGTCCCATCCTTCTCGCTCTCGTCACCCCGTCCCATCCTTCTCCTCTCGTCCACCTCCGTCCCATCCTTCTCCTCGCGTCACCTCATCCCCTCCTACCTTCCCGTCACCTCCGTCCTCATCCTTCCCTCCCATCACCTCCGTCCCATCCTTGCCCTCCCGTCACCTCCGTCCCATCCTTCTCCTCTCGTCACCTCCGTCCCATCCTTGCCCTCCCGTCACCTCCAACCCATCCCCTTACCCTCCCGTCCACTCCCGTCCCATCAGTCCCGCGGCCCAAACTTTTATATATTTCCGCCGTTCATTTAGGTCCGGGTCCCGGGCGCCTACCCCTCAAAATCCAATTGAGTGTTTGGGCGTCCGCGTGCCCGTTTGCTCCACAATACAGCCACTCAGTTTCTTCCTGAATATATTTCCCTGAGGAAAGAAAAATGGGAAACTGAAAGGAGGAAGGAAAGTGAGGAGAGGACCTGCATTTCTCAAAGCCATCTAGAAATCCCGTACGATTAAAAGGATCAGTGCAATACACTACTCAGGTTCTGTAGCAAATACTACTCAGTTCTGTAGCCATATACTACTCAGGTGCTGTAGCAAGATACTACTCAGGTCTGTAGCAATATACCTTCTCAGGTTCGGTACAATACACTACTCAGGTTCTGTAGCAATTACTACTCAGGTTCGATAGAATATACTACTCAGGTTCTGTGAGCAATATACCATCTCCAGGTTCTGTAGCCATATACTACTCAGTCTGTAAGCAATATACTACTCAGGTTCCTTAGCAAATACTACTCGGGTTCTGTAGCAATATACTACTCGGTTTTGTAGCAATATAACAACTCAGTTCTGTAGCAATATACTACTCAGGTTCTGTAGCAATATACTACTCAGGTTCTGGTAGCAAATATGACTACTCAGGTTTCTTAGCAATATACTACTCGGTTCTGGAAGCAATATACTAACTCAGGTTCTGTAGCAATATACTACGCAGTTTCTGTAGCAATATAACTACTCAGGTTCTGTAGCAATACACTACTCAGGTTCTGTAGCAATATACTACTCAGGTTTGTAGCAATAATAACTACTCAGTTCTGTAGCAATATACTACTCAGTTCTGTACAATAAACTACTCAGGTTCTGTAGCAATACCCTACTCAGTTATGTAGCAATATACTACTTACTCAGAGTTCTGTAGCATATACTGACTCTCAGGTTTCTTATCAATAGACTACTCCAGTTCTGTACAATACACTACTCAGTTCTGTACTATATACTAACTCAGGTTCTGTAGCAATATACTACTACAGTATTCTGTACAATATACTACTCAGTCTGGACAATACACTAACTCAGTTCTTTACAATATACTAACTCAGGTTCTGTAGCAATAACACTACTCATTCTGTAGCCAATAACTACTCAGGTCTGTACAATATACTACTCTTTCTGTAGCAATACACTACTCAGGTACTGTACAATTATAGCTAATCAGTTCTGTTACATATACTACTCTGTTCTGTAGCAATAATACTAGTCAGTTCTTAGCAAATACTACTCATGTTCTGTAGCAATATACTACTCAGGTTCGTACAATAACTACTCAGGTTTCTGTAGTCAATATACCTACATCAGGTTCGTAGCAATATACTACTCAGTTCTGTAGCAATAACTACTCAGTTCTGTAGCAATATACTACTCAGGTTCTGTAGCAATATACTAACTCAGGTTCTGTAGCAATACACTACTCAGGTTCTGTAGCAATATACTACTCAGGTCTGTAGCAATATACTACTCAGGTTCTGTAGCAATATAGTACTCAGGTTTCATTAAGGATGTATTTTTTGTTTTCATAAGTTAATACCCAGCATGGGAGGATGTGACCAACTCCCCAGACAGCAGAAATAGGTCCAGTTGTTACTAGTACACAACACCGAGGCTTCTCTCGTGTAGGAAAAGGGCGAAAAAATACAAATGAATACTAAACAGCAACAGACCTTTGGTTCAACGATGCTGTTTGTGATGCTTGAACCATTGGTTCTAACGAGGCTGTTTGTGATGCATGAACCATTTGGTTCTAACGAGGCTGTTTGGTGATGCTTGAACCGATCATAAACTCACAGTCCAGTGTGGTAAGGTAGCAAGACGTACATATGATTTACAACGCAGAAATGAAATGTGAGCTTTTCCATGTAGATGAGGGAGAAGCGAATAGCAGTCAGGTTTTCCCGTGGATACTGAAGCGGAATTTCAATCATGTCAATTCTTAAACGTTTTCTGACATCGCTTTCAAGCACATCCAATTGTTAAGGATCATATCCCTTGCTCACAATTCTGTAGTGGAGTAAGTAGGTCGCTCATTCAGTTTGCCCACGAGTTTGTATCCATTACTACAGTGACGCCAGACGAATCTATCATTAAGTAGACTTATTTTGATCAAGATTGCCCAAGCCTTTGATGATTTTGAGTAATCTGATTGATCACCTTTTTTAACCTTCACTCTTCTAAGCTGGGTGAAACTGAAGTCGTATACACTCAGTCATAGGTTTGTGGCTCAGTCCGATATCAACTTGGTAGCTCGCCTCTGTTCTATCTATATTCTCTCTATATATCGTTTTTTCCATTAAGCCAACAAAACTGGAAGCAATATAAACTTGGGACGTACCTGTGTGTTGGTAAGAATAGAACAATTTCCTGTGGCGTACATACGAGAGTCCGTCCTAAGGTTGCTTACTGGCTTTAGGTCACGTTGAGATTATCACACCCAAGTTTTCATCGTCATTACCCTAACGTAGTTTCAGCAAGAATCAAGCCCGTAGATGCATTTTCGTTTTCACTCACGATATGTAAATGCTTGCGCTTATAGATGTCAAAATTCATCTATCACCCATGAGCCCAGTCCAACAGTTTTTCTCAACTCAGTTTGAACGCAAACTTCTCATTCTGCTGTAATTTATTTCCCAATATAACATCGTCCTGCGATGTTCAGTTATTCTTAACAATGCAGCCCATTAGCTATGTCATCAATATGCAGGACAAAGAGAATATTTTCACGTCAGCCCATGAATAAGCTGGACCATTAATTCAACTCCATCTTTAAAAAGCCTGTGACACGTTCC
>NW_027265383.1:0-7018 GCF_036320965.1 Panulirus ornatus
GAGGAGAGGGATTATAGTGATGACGGTGAGGGGAAGGGGGAAAATTTTGTTTATGCAGCGGTGAGGAGAGGGATTTTTAGTTTAAAAAGGGGGGTGGGGGGATTTTAGTGATGCAGAAAGGGGAGGAAAGGGGATTAGTAGGGAGGGGTAAAAGGGGGGGGTAACCAAAGGGATCCAAAGGTTTTAAGGGAAAAATAAAGCGATGCGACGGTTATATGTTGGTTTGGGGACAATGAAATAAAAATGAAAAATTTTTTTCCCCGCCCGTCAAAAATTTTAAAAAGGGGCCTTAAAAAAGGGTTTCCGGTTTTGTTTGGGTATGGGTAGGTGGAGAAACAGCCAAAAGTGGTGTTGGTAATGTTTTTTGCTCAAAGGGGCCGTTTTTGCCCAAGATTTTTGCGTCACATTAGTTTTACGCCGTGGGAGTGTATTGGATATCCCTAAATTTAAGTTGATAAAATTTCATTTTCCCAAAGAAAGGTTTTACTTTAATGCGGATTGTTCCTTGTACAGTTTCATTTTGGATGGTTTTGGTAAATTTTTTTGTTGCTATATTCAAATTTTTCTCTATTTACAGAAAAGAAGCAAGGAAAGACATCCAAACAATTTTTTAATCTATATTTTTCCTTTAAAAACTCCGAAAAAATTACAAACTTCACATTTCTTTTTTGAAAATTTATCCCAAATTTTGATTTTTTCTTATTTTAAACCCGTGTTTATATCCCGTTTTAATCGATTCAAAAATTTTCATGAATTTTTAAAAAGGAAAAACCCCGGATTTCTTCATATAGCCCCTGTAGTTTATTTAAACAAATGGAAATAGATGCTCGCTACCGTTTTTCGTAACTTTTTTCAAGAAAATTCAAAGATTTCCCCCCTCCCCTTGTGTACAGTTCCCCCTCCCAAAAAGGGATCCCTTTTTGCCCTTCGCCCGGGGCCATCCACCTGGGATCCCCTTTGCACCCTTCCCGGGTTTTCCCAATTGGGCAAATGCCCTCTTCCACGGCCCCCAAAATGTTTTTCACTCCTTCCAACTTGTCCCTCCCATCCCTTTTTATTTCCCCTTTTTTTTTTCTAAACTTTCCCTTTTGGGTCATTGTAAGAAAAACTCCCGTCCCCTTTGGGAAAATCCTGCAAAATATTTTTTTTTAGTTTTCAAATATTGGGGTAAAAATCCCTTTTTCTTTGTCACTCTCCTTTCAGCTTTAAAAACTGTAAAATTGGGTCCCTTTTTTTACCCCCCATAACGGGTTAACCCTTCTCCCTTTAAGTTAAAATAAAGAAAGAAACATTTAGATTTCATCACATCCCATTATTTTGTTCCTTTTTGGAGAAGAGTTAATGATTTTCCAAAATGTTTTAATTTTTTATCTTCTTTTTTTTAAAACAAAGGGTCCAATTTTGTTGACCTTCGGCCGTTCATTAAAAAACACAAAACTATTTAAATTATTTAAACCCAACCCCTGTATGGCATCCTCCTCAGGGGTTTTTTCCCTTTTGTCAACAAAAACAAAAGGAAACAAAAGTTTTTTCTTTAACTACCCAGGTTTTCCAAACAAAATGTACTTTCGTATCTGTTAATTTACGTTTGGAGAATAGGTTAAAAACAAAAATTGTTTTTTTTTGTTTTCTTTTTAATTTTTTTAAAATTTATATTTTTATTAAAATATATTTTATTTATTTTTATAATATTTATATAATTATATATCAAAAATTTTTTTTATTTTCTTTTTCGCTCTCCCCGTTTGGAGGTTTGCGAAAAGGGAAAAAGACGAAAAAATGGCCAACCCACCCCCATACACATGGTATATAAAAACGTCCACACAAGCAAAAAATAATTTCATAAATCTCCCTAAAAAATTTTAAAATACCCAAAAGCAATAAAATTTTATACCCAAAAAACAAATTTACCTTTTCGCCTTTAATTTATTCCTTGCCCCCCCCTCGCCACACATGGATAAAAAAACCCCCTCCCCTTTTTGTGTGCGAGGGTTTGCGGGTAGGAAAAGGGCAACAAAGGCCCCCTTCGTTCACACTCGTCTCTAGCTGTCATGAATTAAAGCCCGAAACCAAGTCCCTTTTTCCCTCAGGGCCCCCAAAAAATTTCCCTGGTTTTTCCCAGCCCCCTTCACATGCCCTGGTTCAATCCATTGACAACAAGTCCAAAAAAATATCCACATCGTTCCCTTTTTTTATTCCTTGCCCGCCTTCACCCCCATGAAAGTTCAGGCCCCCCATCATCAAAAACTTTTTCCTCCATTTTTCCCCCTCCAATTTTGGTTTTTCCCCTTCTCCCCGTTCCCCCCCCTCCGAAACATATATCCTTTTTTGGTCAATTTTTTCCTCACTCAAATTTTCTCCATGGGCCCAAAAAATTTCAAAAAAACCTCTTCGGTTTCAACCACCTCTTTTTATTTCCAAAAAATTTTCTTTTCCTTTCATTTTGAATCGATCAAAACCCCTCACCCACAATTGCCTAAAAAAACTTTTTCCAGCACATCCACCCTCCTGCGCACAACTCTAACCCTTTGGGCCCCCGCCTCGCAAAAAATACAACTTTTTTGGAACCACTATTCCTCAAACATACCATTTTTGCTTTCGAGATGTTGTTTCTCGGACATTCCACACATTCTTCAGGGCTCCCAGGATATTCGCCCTCCCCCACCCTATGCATTCACTTCGCTTCCATGGTCCCTCCATCCGCTGCCAGATCCTACTCCCAGATTCTAAAAAACTTTCTTTCCTCCAGGTTTTTCTCCATTCAACTACCTCCCAGTTGACTTGACCCTCAAACTTACTGTACCTAATAACCCTTGCTCGTATTCACATTTACTCTTAACTTTCTTCTTCCACCACACTTTACCAAACTCGTCACAGCGTCTGCAGTTTCTACATGAAGCAGCCATCACGCTGTATCATCAGCGACCAACAACTGATCTCACTTCCAAGCTGTTTCATCCACACAGACTATTTATATTTATATATATATATTATTATATTATATAGTATTATATATATTTATATATATATATATTATTATATATATATATATATATAATATATATATATATATTATATATTATATGTTCATTTATATATTTTTATATTATATATATAGTATTATATATATATTTATATATTATATTTATTTATATTATATATATATATATATATATATATATTTATATATACTATATTCTATGAGTCCCAGGGTGAAATGAAAACGAAAAGTTCCCAAGTGCCACTTTACGTGTAATAATCACATCATCAGGGAGACAAAAGAGAGAATTATAACAGTCGATTGATATACATCGACAGAGACGAAGTAAGACGCCATTGGTAAACATGGATTGTCTAAATCATACAACGAGCGTTCATTGATCTTATTCATTTTACAAATCTTATCACAATAAAGTTATCTGATTTGTACAGGACCTCACTAATATAAGTATTAAAATTTAGTGTATTTAATAATAGAAGATTCAATGATATTTCTCTTGGTAATAGAGTTAGAGTTAACAAACTGAGATGGCGTTACTCCAGTCAATACAATGATTCACTCACGTCCAAGAGTTTTAACATGATTAAACAAGGCATTTGATCTTGTCCGTCTTATACTATATTTTATGTTGCTTATGTTCTAACAGAAAGATCCTACCAGTCTGACTACCTAGAATTTATCACAGTTTCCACAAGGAACTTTATAGATGCTACCAAGAGAATTTTTGGTGAATCCTGATTAAGATATTCTTTATAGTATTTTTGTTACTAATGGCAACATTTACATTATAGGATTTAAGCAACACATGGGAAGGAGAGTTGAAATTATATGTCAAAAGGGAGGAACTAAAGATTCTTGGTGTCAATGGGAGGTTGGGGCTCAACTCTTAATAAAATGATTTCTTTGCTAACTTAGGGATTTTTCATGAAAGATCTAGTGGTACTTTAACTTAGATCCAATAGAATATATTTCTCTAAAATCATCATCATAAAATCTGGACTGCAAAACGTAATGCCCTTAGAAACATCGATTGAATACGATGATAATTTAACTCTTCATGTTGAGTTGATAATAATGGATATATGACAGCTTAATGTTGGGTTTTCTGTATATGCTAAACTTAAACTTGTTTCCTTGTCTATGGGATCATACAATCTAAAAATGGTAAATACCTTTATTTTCATTTTACAGTAAATTTCATGGAAGGTACTAAAATGTTAAGTAAGGGAGATATATTTGTAAATTTTCATATTTGATGGCCAAAACAAAAACATTCATTCCTATACCTAAACCAATATTGCATTAGAAGGTAAGATATCCTTTATTAATTTGTTTCAAAAAATCTCCATATAAAGAGTCTTTATATTGTTTCAAAAATATTCCATATAAAGTTTACTTTATATGGAATTTTTGAAACAAAATTACTAAAGGATATTTACCTCTATGCAATTTGATTTAGGTAGTAGTTGATGTTCTTTGTGTTTGGCAACAATGAAACTTTACAAATATTTCTCCCTTACTTAAACAATTTAGTATATTCCATTGAAATTTAATGTAGAAAATGAAAATAAATGGTTATGTTACCATTTTTAGATTGCATGATCCAATAGAAAGAAACAAGTTTAACCCTTGACGCATATACAGAAAACCCACAATGGTATGCTCATATTATCATATTATCATCTCAACATGAAGAGGTTAAAATGATCATCATTTCAATCTATGTTTAAGGGCTACGTATTTGCAGTCTCAGAGTTTATTGATTGTGAAGTTTAGAAGATATATTTATTGGATCTAACTTAAAGTACCCAAGATCTTTCATTGATAAAGCCCTTTAAGCTTAGCAGTAATCATATTATAGAGTTGAAGCCCAAAACTCCCATTGGACACCAGACATCTTTTAGTTCTCCCTTTTTAGTTAATAATTTCATTCTGCTTCAGTCTTGCTCTTAATCCTTTAATGTAAAATGTTGCTTGTAGCAACAATAATACTATAAAGAATGTATAATTCAGGATTCACCAGAAAATTCTCTTGTTGCATTATAAAGTTCTTTGTGGAAGCTGTGTTAAATTCTATGTAGGTCAGACTGGTAAGGATCTTTCTGTTTAGACTTAAAGCTCCTTAAATATATTATAGGAACGGGACAAGAATCAATGCCTTGTTTAATCATGTTAAAAACACTTTGAATCATTGTTGGACTGGAGTAACGCCATCTTAGATGTTAACTCTAACTCTATTACCAAGAGAAAATATCATTGAATCTTCTATTATTAAAATACACAAAGAATTATAATCTTAATATCAGTGATGGTCTGTACAAATTAGAATAACTTTATTGTTGATAAGATTTGTAAATGATAGTTTATGAACGTGTTGTATGTTTTGGACAATCACATATTTACCTAATGGCGTCCTAGCTTCGTTTCTCCGGATGTATATCAACTGATGTTATATTTCTCTCTTGTGTCTCCCCTGATGATGTGAATCTTACCCGAAATTGCACTTGGGACTTTTCGTTGTTTCATTTTCCCGTGGACCATAGGAATAATTTGATCACGCGCAAAATTGTTATGATTCCTTCCAATATATATCATATATATATATTATAAATATATTATATATATATATATATATATATATATATATATTATATATTTTTATATATATGAAGGAATAGTGGTTCAAACAATGTTGTTATGGTTGCGAGGCGTGGGGGCTATGGATAGAGTTGTGCGCAGGAGGATGGGATGTGCTGGAAATGAGATGTTTTTGGGACCCAATGTGTGGTGTGGGTGTTTTTGATCGAGTGAGTAACGTCAAGGTAAGAGAGAAGGAGATGTGTGGAAATAAAGAGCGTGGTTGAGAGGCAGAGAGGGTGTTGAAGGGTTGGGCACATGGGTGGATGCTGTGAGAGATAGATTGGACCAAGAGGATATATGTGTCGGAGGTGGAGGAACAAGAGAAGAAGGGAGACAAATTGGAGGTGTAAAGATGGATGTGAAAAAGGATTTGTGTGTTCGGGCCCATGAAAATGCAGGAGGGTGATAAGGAGGCAAGGAATAGGTGCAATTGGAGCGATGTGTATACCGGGCTGACGTGCTGTCATGGATTGAATCAAGGCATGTGAAGCGTCTGGGGGTAAACCATGGAAAGCTGTGTAGGTATGTATATTTGCGTGTGTGGACGTATGTATTACATGTGTAATGGGTGGGGGGCATTTCTTCGTCGGTTTCCTTGCGTACCTCGCAAAGCGGGAGGGAAAGCGTACCAAGTTATAAAAAAAAAAAAAAATATAGATATATTTAATATATATTATATATATATATATTAACTGTATTATCCCTGGTAGTTTATACTTGATCCATTTTTTAGGGGTGATTAGGAGGGAGGAGAAGCACAGAGAAAGGTGTAAGAACAGGAGAGAAAAGAACGCACGAGGGGAAGAAGAGAAGTGGATGGGAGTGAAGATGTTGAGTATCTGAAGGGAGATGAAGAGAAACGGGGTAAGGAAGAGGGATGGGAAGAAAGAGGATACCGTAAGTGTATGATGAGAGAGTACAGAGCGAGTAGAGAGGAGAAAGAATTCTTCACAGTATTACCTGCGTGTGTAGAAGGCGATAAAAGGGGAGGGAGGCGGGAAGGCTGGAATCTCCCTCTTCACTTTTTTTTTTTAATTTTCCAAAAGAGGAAAACAGAGAAGGGGCCCAGGTGAGGATTTCCCTCAATGGGCCAGTTCTCTGTTTCAACGCTACCGCCGCTAATGCGGGAAATGGCGAAATAGTATGAAAAAAAAAAAAAAAAAAAAAATATATATGTGTATATATTTTTATATATATTTATACTATTATATATATATATTATATATATATATATATATCTATAATATAATATTTTTTATTCTTATTTATTTTATTTTGTTTTGTCGCTGTCTCCCGCGTTAGAGAGGTAGCGCAGGAAACTGACGAAAGAATGGCCAACCCACTTCAATGATGTCTTCAATAACACTGATACTACTA
>NW_027265384.1:0-6534 GCF_036320965.1 Panulirus ornatus
TATATGAAAAAAAATATAAAATATAATTTTATTTTTTTTTTTTTGTTTTTGTCGCTGTCTCCCGCGTTAGCGAGATAGCGCAAGGAAACAGACAAACAATGGCCCAACCCGCCCACATACACATGTATAACATACACTCCACTACGCAAATAAAATACCTATATATCTCAATGTACACATATATATACACACACGGACATATACATTTATGAAATATGTACATAATTCATACTGTCTGCCTATATTTGTTCCCATCGCCACCTCGCCCATATGAAATAACAACCCCCTCCCCCCTAATGTGTGCGAGGTGCGCAAAGGAAAGACACCAAAGGCCCATTCGTTCACACTCGTTATCTAGACGTCATGTAATAATGCACCGAAACCACAGCTCCCTTTCTACATCCAGGCCCAAAGAACTTTCCATGATTTACCCCAAACGCTTCACTTTGCCCTGGTTCAATCCCTTGAAAAGCACGTCGACCCCGGTATTACCAAATCGTTCCAATTCACTCAATTCCTTGCACCCCTTTTTCCCCATCCTGCATGTTCAGCCCCGATCACTCAAAATCTTTTTCACTCCATCTTTCCACCTCCAATTTGGTCTCCACTTCCCTCGTTCCCTCTACCTCTGACACATATATCCTTTTGGTCCAATTTTTCCCTCACTCATTCCTCAATGTGACCAAACCATTTCAAAACACCCTCTTCTGCTCTATCAGCCACGCTCTTTTTATTTCCACACATCTCTCTTACCCTTATTTTACTTACTTGATTAAACAACGTCACACCACATATTGTCCTCAAACATATCATTTCCAGCACATCCACCCTCCTGCGCACAACTCTATCCATAGCCCACGCCTCGCAACCATACAACATTGTTGGAATCACTATTCCTTCAAACATACCCATTTTGCTTTCCGAGATAGTGTTTTCGACTTCCAAACATTCCTCAAGGCTCCCAGAAATTTCACCCCCTCCCCCAACCTATGATTCACTTCCGATTCCATGGTTCCATCCGCTGCCAGATCCACTCCCACATATCTAAAACACTTTACTTCCTCCAGTTTTTCCCAATCAAACTTACCTCCCAATTGACTTGACCCTCAACCCTACTGTACCTAATAACCTTGCTCTTATTCACATTCACTCTTAACTTTTTTCTTTCACACACTTTACCAAACTCAGTCACCAGCTTCTGAAAGTTTCTTACATAAAATAAGCCACCAGCGCTGTATCATCAGCGAACAACAACTGACTCACTTCCCAAGCTCTCTCATCTACAACAGACTGCATCTTGCCCCTTTTTCCAAAACTCTTGCATTCACCTCCCTAACAACCCCATCCATAAACAAATTAAACAACCATGGAGACATCAAAACACCCCTGCCGCAGACCCAAAATTCACTGAGAACCAATCACTTTCCTCTCTTCCTACACGTACACATGCCTTACATCCTTGATAAAAACTTTTCACTGCTTCTAACAACTTGCCTCCCACACCATATATTCTTAAAACCTTCCACAGAGCATCTCTATCAACTCTATCATATGCCTCTCCAGATCCAAAAAATATATATCCATAAAATGTAATATCCATATATATGTATATATCCATATATACATATATATATATAAAATATATATATAAAATATATATTTTAAATATAATATATTATAATATAAATATATATATATATAATATATATAAATTAATAATATATATATAAATAATATATAATATATATATATATATATATAAAATATATATATATAATATTAATATATAGTATTGTGAGGTATGTTTGACTGGAAAAAAAACTGGATAAAAGTAAAGTGTTTAGATATCTTGTGAGTGGATCTAGCACGGATGGAACCATGGCAGCGGAAGTGAATCTAGGGTGGGAGGGGGCGAAAATTTTTGGGAGCCTTGAAGAATGTTTGGAAGTCGAGAATATTATCTCGGAAAGCAAAAATGGGTATGTTTGAAGGGATAGTGGTTCCAACAACTTTGTATGGTTGCGAGGCGTGGGCTATGGATAGTTGTGCGCAGGAGGGTGGATATGCTGGAAATGAGATGTTTAAGGGCAATATGTTTTTTGGTGTGGTTTGATCGAGTAAGTAATGTAAGGGTAAGAGAGATGTGTGGAAATAAAAAGAGTGTGGTTGATTGAGCAGAAGAGGGTGTTTTGAAATGGTTTGGTCACATGGAAAGAATGAGTGAGGAAAGATTGACCAAGAGGGGGTCAATGTGTCAGAGTTGGAGGGAACGAGGGGAAGTGGGAGTCCCAAAATTTGGGGGTGGAAAGAAAAGAGTGAAAAAAATTTTGATGATCGGGGCCTGAAAATGCAGGAGGGTGAAAAATCGTGCAAGGAATAGAGTGAATTTGAACGATATGGTATACCGGGTCGAAAGTGCTGTCAAAGGATTGAGCCAGGCATATGAAGCGTCTGGGTAAACCATGGAAAGTTCTGTGGGGGCCCGGATGTGGAAAAGGGAAACTGTGGTTTCAGTGCATTATTACATGACAGCTAGAAAACTGAGTGTGAACGAATGGGCCTTTGGTGTGTTTTCCTAGCGCTACCTCGCAATCATTATGGGGGAGGGGGTGGTTATTCCATGGGTGGCGAGGTGGCGATGGGAACAAATAAAGGCAGACAGTATGAATGATGTACAAGTGTATATAGATATGTCTATGCGTGTATATATATATATGTGTAAAATTGAGATGTATAGGTATGTATATTTGCGTGTGTGGACGTGTATTTATATACAAACACTGTTCTGATTTTAGACAAAATTAACTATTTATCTAAAATGAATGATCTTTTAAATGATAACACAACATATTCTAAACTTAGTAAAAATCCCTTAAGAGAAGCAGTTAATGCTCACTTCAATAAAGACATGAAGTGGTTGTTGAAAGGTAACATTTCTCTTACCAAAAAATTTGTCACTTAATCCCCTTTTGCCATAAATATATGGACTTATGAAAACATAAAAAAAATTTTTTCCAGCAAGATCTATAGTGAGTTCAGTAGGCTTAAACATATAAAATTGTCAAAATGGTTAGTTTCCTTATTAAGCCCTCTAGTGGTAAGGATCAAATTCTAATATAAATGAACAATGTAGATTTAGTCAACAAGCTAAACAATATCAATTTTAATTTGATTTCAAACTATTAGTTTTTGATGTTTCCTCACTTTTCACTAAAGTTCCAGTTGATGAACTTTTCGAATTTTTTATTTGATGTCTTGGATGACATTTTTTTAAACCTGTTTCAAAGTCTAATTTCTTTGAACTCCTAAAATTGTGTATTTCAATTTAATGGAGCTTATTATACTAAAAAAATTTGGTAGGGCAAGGGGTAACCCTCTCTCAACTGTACTAAGTAATCTTTAAAAGGAAAATTTATGCAACAAAATTACTGAAGGAATTTACCTTCTAATGTAATTTGGTTTAGGTATGTAGATGATGCTCTTTGTGTTAGGCCAACAAATGAAAATTTACAAATATTTCACCGCTTACTTAACAATTTAGCACCTTCCATCAAATTTACTGTAGAAAATGAAATAATGGCATGTTACCATTTTTAGAAAGCATTGATCCAAGACAAGGAAACAAGTTTAAGTAGCTTTATACAGAAAACCCACCAATGTATGCTCATATATCCATTTTTAAATTCATCTAAACATGACAGAGTTAAATAATCATCATTCAGTCTATGTTCCAAGGGCATTACGTATTTGCAGTCCAGAGTTTTTGATGATGAGTTTGAGAAAAATATATTCTTTTGGATCTAAGTTAAAGAAACCCAAGATCTTACATTGATAAACCCTAAAGTTAGAAAAAGAAATCATTTTATAGAGTTGAGCCCAAACCCCCATTGACCCCAAGAATCTTTTAGTTCTCCTCCCTTTTGATAATTTCACTTTTGCTTCCCATGTTGCTTAAATCCTTTAATGTAAATGTTGCCTTAGAAACAATGATCCATAAAGAATATCATTATCAGGAATTCACCAGAAAATTCCCTTGGTTTGCATCTACAAAGTTCCTAGTGGAAACTGTGATAAATTTTATGTTGGTCAGACTGGTAAGGATCTTTCTGTTAGACTTAACCAACATAAATTATAGTATAAGAACGGACAAGAATCAAATGCCTTCTAAAAACATGTTAAAACTATGATCATTGTAATGACTGGAGAACGCCATCTCAGTTATTAACTCTACCAATTACCAAGAGAAAATCATTGAGTCTTCTATCATTAAAACACAAAAATTATAATAATATTAGTGTTTTGTCTGTACAAATTAGATAATTTTATTTTTGATAAGTTTTGTAGAATGATAAGTTTATGAACGCTGGGTGCATTTTGACAATCACATGTCTACCAAATGTCCTGGCTTCGTCTCTTCGATGTATATAAAACTAACTGTTATATTTCTCTCTTGTGCCCTCCCCATATGTTTGTATTATTACACGAAAGTGCACTTGGAACTTTTCGTGTTTAAATTTCTCCCCGTGGACTCATAGGAATATACATATATATATTTTTTTTTGTCGCTGTCTTCCGCGTTTGCGAGGTAGCGCAAGGAAACAGACGAAAGAAATGGCCGAACCCACCCCGATACACATGTATATACATACACGTCCACACACGCAAATATACATACCTACACAGTTTTCCCTTGTTTACCCAAAACCGTTCACATGCCCTGATTCAATCCACTGAGAGCACGTCAACCCCGGTATAACCACACGATCCCAAATTTAAATATTCCTTGCCCTCCTTTCACCCTCCTGCAAAGTTCAGGCCCCGATCACACAAAATCTTTTTTACTCCATCTTTCCCCCCTTCAATTTGGGTTCTCACTTCTCCTCTTTCCCTCCACCCCGACCATATACCTCTTTTTCAAACCCTTTCCCCCCACATTCCTCCATGTGCCCAACCCTTTAAAACACCCCTTCTGCTCTCTCAAACCACGCTCTTTTTATTTCCACACATCTCTCTTTCCCTTAGACTTACTCATCAAACCACCTCACCCACACATTGTCCTCAAACATCTCTTTCCAGCACACCACCCTCAGGGGGGACAACCTATCCATAAAACCCAACCCCCGCAACCAACACATTGTTGGAACCACTATTCCTTAAAAAAAAACCCATTTTTTTCTTTCCGAATAAGTTCGGACTTCCACACTTCTTTAAACCCCCAGGATTTTCCCCCCTTTCCCCCACCCATGACCACTTCCGCTTCCATGGTTCCTCCGCTGCCAGATCCCCTCCAAGATACAAAAAAACTTTACTTCCCCCCATTTTTTCTCCTTCATACTTCCTCCCAATTTACTTGACCCTCAACCCACGTACCTAATAACCTTTCTCTTATTCACTTTACTCTTAATTTTCTTTCCACACTTTACCAAAAATCGCAACAGCTTCTGCAGTTTTTCTCACAATGAATCAGCCACCAGCCTGTATCACCACCGAACAAAAACTGACCCCACTTCCCAACTCTCTCATACCCCAAAAGATTCCTACTTGCCCCTTTTTTGAAAACCTTTTATTTACCTCCCTAACAACCCCCTCCATAAACAAATTAAACAACCATGGGGACATCACACACCCTACCGCAAACCTACATTCACTGAAACCAATCTCTTTCCTCTCTTCCCCCACGTACAATGCCTTTAAACCTCGAAAAAACTTTCACTGCTTCTAACAAATTTCCTCCCACAAAAAATATTCTAATACCTTCCACAAGCACCTACAACTCATCATACCTTCTCCAATCCATAAAAAAGCACAACAAAACCCTTTGCATTTCCAAGTATTCACATACATTCATCAAGCCCAAAAACCCGATCCACAATCCTCACCATTTTGAAACCCACTGCCTTCCCCAACTGATCTCGTCATGCCTTTACCCTTTCAAAAAAAACCCTCCCCTGTTTTTTTTCAGGAATACTCAAAAAACTTTTACCTCTGTAATTTTTAGCACTCACTCTATCCCCTTTTTTGCCTTTGTAGAATGGCACAATGCACGCATTCGCCAATCTCAGGCACCTCACCATGAATCATAAAACATAAATTAAAAACCATACCAACCAGTCAACAAACAGTCACCCCCCTTATTTATAATAAATTCTACTGAAATACCATCCAAACCTCTGCCATGCCGCTTTCATCTTCCACAAAGCTTTACAACCTCTTCTACGGTTTACCAAATCATTTTCCTAACCCTCTCACTTTGCACACCCAGCTCGACCAAAACACCCTAAAACTGCATTCTATCATCAAGCACATTCAACAAACCTTCCAAAATACTTACTCCCTCTCCTTCTCACATCACCGACTACTTGTTTATCATCTCCCATTAGCGGGTCCTTCACTAAGTTCCCATTTGCTCCCAGTCTTAACTCACTTTATTCACCACCTTCCAGAACATGTTCTTAATCTCCGTAAAATTTAATGATACGCTCTCAACCCCAACACCATTTTGCCCTCATTTTTTCAACCTCTTGCACATTTCTC
>NW_027265385.1:0-6791 GCF_036320965.1 Panulirus ornatus
GATACTCTCTCCCCCCCCAACCCCTTTCCCGTTTTCACATGTGTCAATACGTGGGGATCCAGTACCATGTGTCAACACGTGTAAAACCCCGTACACATGTGTTTAGCCCCGTGGAATCTAGTTTCACCCTGTGTCAACAAAGTGGAAAACCAGTATTAAAGGGGTCCCCCTGTACCCGGGAAGAGGGGAAACCCGCCACACAAATTTTGGCCCCGACCCATCCCAACAGACACAGCTTTTAAACCCCCGTGTTACCTTTTGGGGTGGGGTGTGTGGTGTGTGTTTTGTGGTGTGTTGTGTTTTGGGGGGGGGGGGCACCCAGCCCGGAAAAAGTACGCCCCTTCAATACCCTTTCCCCCCCCTCAAGCCCACAATTTTATGAGTTTTAAGTAACAAAATGAATCTCTCCCTTCCCCTCTTTTCCCCTCTCTTCTCTCTCTGCCCCTCTATCTCTTTCTTCCTCTCCTCTTCTCTTCTCCTCCCCTCCCCTCTTTTCTCTCTCTCTCTATCTTCCCCTTCCCCTTTTTCTGTCTCCTCTGTTCCCCTCTCCTCTCTCCTCTGCTCTTTTCCTCTTCCCCTTCTCTCTCCTCTCTCTCTCTCTCTCTCCCCCTCTCTCTCTTCTCTCTAAAATCCCCCCCCCCCTGCCACGTGGGTTCCCCCCTCACCCCCACCAAACAGTCAACCCCTGGGGTTTTTCCACAAAAAACACTCCCCTTTCCTTATTTTTCCCTTCCACGTTTTTCCCCCCCGGGGAAGAAAAGGGGCCCGGGAAAAGGGCCCCCCGCTCTCCCCCACCACCATCCCCCCAAGGGGGGGGGCCCCTTTCTGTAGGAGTAGGGCCCTTGGGGGGGAGGGCCCCCAGCTCTTTCCCCCATTCCCCCAACCCTGCCCCATGGGGGATGTTGGCCCCGGGAGAGGCCCCCCCAAAATCCCCTTCCCCCACCTCATGCCCCCAGGGGAAGGTTTTAGGGCCCTGGGAGAGGGCCCCCCGCTCTCCCCGCCATATGCCCCCGTGGGGGATGTGGGGGCCCCCGGGGGGGGAGGCCCCCAGCTCTCCCCCCCCATTTAGCCCCCGGGGAGATGTAGGGCCTGGGGGAGTCCCCCACCCCCTTTCATCCCCCAGTGAAAGGGTGATCATGGACAACATGGGCCCTGTTATCACTGTATTTCCCCCGACCCCCGTTTTTTGTGGCGTGCTCCTCCCCCCTGCGGAGAACCGTTGACGGCCCCCGGTGTGGTGGGGCCCCCAGGGAGGGGTACAACCCCCCCGAACTGTCAAAATTCCCATGTAAACCCGACGACCCTTCCCGGTGGCCCCCAAACCTACCTCCAGGGGTTCCGCGGGGGAGCCCCGGGAGGTACCGAGGCCAAGGGGGGGGTCTTCTCTTGTCCCACGATGGCCCGGGGGGTCCTCTTTTCCCTACAATTCAAGGGGTCCTTTTCTCTCATTTTTTTGGGGGGGTTTTTTTGGGCCCCCCGATGTCAGGGGGGTTTCTCGGGCCCCCAAGGGGGTCCAGGGGTCTTTCTTCTTTTTTTCCCTTTTTGATAGGCCAGGGGGTTTTTTTTTCCTCTTTTTTTTTTTCCCCCTACCCATTCAAAGGGGGCCCTTCCTTTTCTAATTTTTATGTCTTTCCCCATGATGGGCAGGGGGAAAGGGGGGGTGGATGAGGGGTTAAAGGGGCATGGTCTTCTTTTACCTTCTTGGGGCTTCCGAAACAAGTCCCCTACTCCTCCCCAAAGGGTGGGGAAGCATCCCCCTCACTCCTCCCGAGGGTAGGTGGGGGGGAAATTCCACCCCCCAAAAAATTCTCAAAGTTTTCCTATTAGGGGATTTTGGCCAAAACCCCTCACGAGTCGGGCGGGGGGGGGACCTGCTTACATTTAAATTTGTTTAATTTTACCACACCCCACACCCAAACACACACACAACACACCACACACACACACACACACACAAACCCACACACACACACAAAACCCACAACACACACACACACCAACCCCCAAAAAAACACACACACACCACACACACACACAAAATACACACACACACACACACACACAAAAAACACCCCAACCCCCAAACACACACACACCACACACAACATACACACACACCCCACACACACCCTTTCGGGGCGGGTGCGGGGCGTTAAAGATGGAGGCACCAGAGAGATGAGGGCCCTTTGGGGGGAAACGAGTCGTGTTGCTGATGGTGGGGACCCACGCTTCTGACGGGGGGGGGTCCCGGGGGGGGCCGTCCGTTAACCACGTCAACCTGGCCGGGGATGGCGGCGAATGGTGTGTGTGTGTGGGTGGGGGGTGGTGGGGTGTGTGTGTGGGTGTGTGTGTGGGTGTGTGTGTGTGTGGGGTGGTGTATGTGTGGGGTGTGTTTTGGGGGTGTGTGGGGTTTTTGGGGTTTTGGGGTGTGTGTTTTGTGGGGGTGTGTGTTGTGTGTGTGTTTTGGGTGTGTGTTTTGTGTGTGTTGTGGTTTTGTGTTGGGGGGGTTTTGTGTGGGTGTGGGTGTGTGGTGTGGGGGGTGGGTGTGTGTGGTGTGTGTTTGGTGTGTTGGGGTGGTTTTGTGGGGTGTGTGGGGTGTGTGGGTGTGTGTGTGTGTGGGGGGTGTGGTGTGTGTGTTGGGGGGTGGTGTGGGGTGGGGGTTTGTGTTTTGTGTTGGTGTGGTTTTGGTTTTGGGGGTGTGGTGTGTGGGTGGGGTGGGGTGTGTGGTGGGGTGTGGGTGTGTGTGTGTGTGTGTGTGTGTGGGGGGGGTGTGTGTTTTGTGGTGGGGTTTTGGGGGGTGGTGTGTGTGTGTGTGTTGGTGTGGTGGGTGTGTGGGGGTTTTGTGTGTGTGGTTTTGGGGTTGGGGGGTTTTTTGTGTTGTGGGGGTGTGTTGGGGTGTGGGGTGGTGTTGGTTGTGTGTGGGGTTTGTGTGTGTGGGGGGGGTGTGTGGGGGGGTGTGGGGTGTGTGTGTGGTGTGGTGGGGTGTGTTGGGGTGTGGTGTGTGTGGGGGGTTTTGGTGTGTTTGGTGTGTGGTGTGGGGTGTGGGGTGTGTGTGTGTGTGGTGGGGTGTGTGTGTGGTGTGGGGGTTGGGGGGGTGGGGTGTGTGGGGGTTGTGGGGGGGTGTTTTGTGTTGTGGTGTGTGTGGGGTGTTGTGGTGTGTGTGTGGGGTTTTGTGGTTTGGGGGGTTTTGTTGTGGTGTGTGTGTGGGTGTGTGTGGTGTGGTGGGGGGTGTGTTTGTGTGTGTTTTTGGGGGTTTTGGGGTGTGTGTGTGTGTGTGGTGTTTTGTGGGGTGTGTGTGTTTTGTGTGTGTGTGTTTGTGGGTGTGGTGGTGTGAGGGGGGGGTTTTTGGGTGTGTGGGGGTGGGGGTGGTGTGGTGTGTGTGGGGGGGTGTGGGTTTTTTGTGTGTGGGGTGTGGGGGGTGTGTGTGTTTTGGTTGTGTTTTGTGGGGGGTGTGTGTGGGGGTGTGTGTGTGTTGTGGGGTGTGTTGGGTGGGTTTTTTGGGTGTGGTGGGGGGGGTGTGTGTGTGTGTGTGTGGTGGGGTGGGGGGTGTGTGTGGGGTGTGTGTGTTTGGGGTGTGTGGGGGGGTGTGTGGTGTTTTGGGGGGGGTTTTGTGTGTTTTGTGTTTTGTGGGGGGGGGTGGTTTTTTGGGGTGTGTGTGGTGTGTTTTGTGTGGGGTGGTGTGTGTGTTGTGGTGGTGGGGGTGTTTGTGTGTGTGTGGTGTGGTTGGGGTGTGTTGTGTGGGTTTGTGGTGTGTGTGGGGTGTTTTTGGGGTTGTGTGGGTTTGTGTGGTGTTGGTGTGTTTGGGGTGTGTGTGTGTGTTTGGGGGTTTTGGGGGGTTTTTTGTGTGGTGGGGGTGTGTGGGTGTGTGTGGTTTGGTTTTGGGGGTGGGTGGTGGGGGTGTGGTGTGTGTTTTGTGTGGTTGTGTGGGGTGTGTGGGGGTGTGTGTGGGGTGTTTTGTGTGGGGTGGGGGTTTTGTGTGTGGGTGTGGTGGGGGGTTTTTGGGGGTGTGTGTGTGTGGTGTGGGGTGGGTGTGGTGTGTGTGGGGGTGTGTGGGGTTTGGGTGGGGTTGGGGGTGTGTGTGGGGGTTGGTTGTTTTGTGGGGTGGGGTTGGGGGGGTGGGGTGGGGGGTGTTTTGGGTGTGTGGTGTTGTGTGTGTGTGGTGTGGGGTTTTTGGTGTGGGTGTGAGGTGGGGGGGGTTTTTTTTGTGGTGGTGTGGTGGGGGGGGTGGGGGTGTGGGGTGGTGGGGGTGGGGGGGTTTTTGTGGGTGTGTGGGGGTGTGGGTGGGTTTTTTGGGTGGGGTGGGGGGTTAGTGGTGTGGTGGGGTGTGTGGGGTGTGGTTGTGGGTTTGGGGTGTGGGGGGGGTTGGGGGGTTTTTGTGTGGGTGTTTTTTGTGTGTTTGGTGTGTGGGGGGGTTTTGGTGTGTGTGTGGGTTTTTGTTTTTTTGGGTGTGTTTTTGGGGTGTGGGGGGTTGTGGTGTTTTTTTTGTTTTGTGGTGTGTGTGGGGGTTGGTTTTGGGGGGTGTGTTTGTGGTTGTGTGGGTGTGTGGGGGGTGGGGGTGGTGTGTGTGTTGTGGGGGGGTGGTGGGGGGGTTGGGGGTTGGGGTGGGTTTTTGGTGGTGTGTGGGGTTTGGGGTGTAAAGGGGGTGTGTGTTTTGTGTGTGTTTGGGTGGGGTTTTTTGGGTGGTGGGGGTGTGTTTTGTGGTTTTGGGGTGTGTGGGGGGGTGTGTGTGGTGTTGGTTTTGTGTGTGTGTGGGGGGGGGTGTGTTGTTGTGGGGTGGGGGGTTTTGGTGGGTGGGGTGGTGTGTGTGTGTTTTGTTGTTTTGGGGGTTTTTGTGTGGTTGGGGTGTGTGTGTGTGTGTGTGTGTGTGGGGGTGTGTGTATGGTGTGGTTTTGGGGTTTTGGGGTGTGTGGTGTGTGGGGTGTGTTTTTGTGTGTGGGTTGTGGTGTGTGGGGTTGGGGTGGGGGGGTGTGTATGTGTGTGTGTGGGGGGGGTGTGTTTTGTGTGTGTTTTGGTGGGGTGTGTGTATGTGTGTGTTTTTGGGGGTTTTGTGTGTCTGGGTGTGTGTGTGTGGGTGGGTGGGTGTGTTTGTTGGGGGTGGGTGGGGGTGTTTTGTGGGTGTGTGGTGTTTTTTTGGGGGTGGGTGGGTGGGTGTGTTGGTTTTGTGTGGGTGTGTGTGTGGTTTTGTGGTGGGGGTGTTTGGGGGTGTGTGGTGTTTTTTGGGGGGGTGTGTGTATGGTGTGGTGGTGTGGGTGGTTTTGGGGGGGTGGGTGTGGGTGTTGGGGGGTGTGTGTGTGGGTGTGTGTTTTGGGGGTGTGGGGGTGTGTTGTTTGGGGGGGGGTGGGTTTTTTTTGTGTTTTTGGTGTGTGTGTGGGTGTGGTGGGTGGTGTGGGGGGTTTTGTGGGGTGGGGGTGTGTGGGGTGTGGTGTGTGTGGTTTTGTGGGGGGTGTGTGTGTTTTTGTGTGTGGGTGTGGTGTGTGTTGTGTGTGGGGTGTGTGTGTTTTGTGTGTTGTGTTTTTGGGGGGGTTTGGGGGGGTTGTGTGTGTTTTGTGGTGGGGGTGGGGGGTGGTGTGTGGGGTGTGTGGTTTTGTGGGTTTGGGGTGTGGGTGGGGGTGGGGTGTGTGTGGGTGGTTTTGGGGTGTTGTGTGTGTGGTGTGTTGGTGTGTGGGGTTTTGTGTGAAAGTGTTGTGGGTGTGTGTGTGTGTGTGTGTGTGTGTTTTTTGTTTGTGGTATGTGTGGGGGGTGTGTGTGTATGTGTGTGTGTGTGGTGTGGGTGGTGTGTGTGTGTGTGTGTGTGTGTGTGTTTTTGTGTTGTGTTGTGTGTGTGTATGTTGGGGGGTGGGTGTGTTTTTGTGTAGGGGTGGTGTGGGGTATGTGGGGTGTGGGTGTTTTTTGTTTGGTGTGGTGTGTGGTTTTGGTGTGTATGTGTGTGGGGTGTGTGTTTTATGTTGGGGTGGGGTTTTTTTGTGTGTATGTGTGTGGTGGGTTGTGGGGGTTTTGTGTGTGTGTTTTAGTTGGGTGGTGGGGGTTTTGTATGTTGGGAGGGGGTTTTTGGGTGTGTATGTTGTGTGGTTGGTGGGGTGGGGGTGTGGTGGTGGGTGTTGTTGTGGAGTTGGGGGTTGGTGTGGTGTGTTGGTTTTGGTGTGAGTGTGTATGTGTGTGTGTGGGTGTGTGTTTGGTGGGTGTGTGTGTGTGTTTTTGATGAGTGTGGTGTGTGTGTATGTGTGGGGTGGTGTGTGTGTAATGTGGTGTGGTGTGGGGTGTGGTGTATGTGTGTGTGTGTGGGTGTGGTGGGGTGTGGTGGTGTTGTGTGTGTGTGTGTGTGTGGTGTGTGTGTGGAAGTAGCACAGTTCCCCCCCCTACTAACCCTTTGCTTCACCCTCGCAAAATAATGGAATGTAAACACAAAATAGAAAGAAAAAAAACGGGCGGGCGGGGGGCGGTGATGGGGGGGGGGGGGGGGGGTGGGGGGGGGAAGAGGAGGGTTAGTGAATACAGTTTAAACCCGCGTTGCCAAATGCACCGGTGATAGGAGGAGGGCGGTCTGGGGCATACCTGTGGGGGGGAAGGATGGTGGTTCAAGAGAGAGAGGGGCGGCGCGTCTTTGTGTACACACACGCTAGTGAAACTCTCGTTTTCTGTGGGGTGACGAAGGTAGGGTTGCAGTTCTCGTTTTTCTGTGGTGACGAATGGGTAGGGTGCAGTTCTGTTTTCTGGTCGGTACCGAGGGAGTCAAATGCTCCGATTTCTGTTTGCGGTCCAAACGAATAAGAGCAAATGATTTTGTTCTTTTG